>NW_005871746.1:64688-109576 GCF_000147115.1 Myotis lucifugus | reverse complement strand
AGCTGCCTGTGTACAGCAAAACAACTTTCTCCTGTGCCAGAATACATTTTAAGGAAATTAGACAGACTGTGTTTATAGCTAGAAAGAAGAACTGGCCGCAATGCACAGCCCTGACAGTGGCCTGCAGAAAACTGTATAATGGAACTAGATGATGCCTGCGTCTTCATGGACATGGCTCCATAGAGACAAGGACAATTTTGCCTTGTGTGGGAAGGTCGAAAATAGACTTTAGTCACCTCCCTAAGATGTTTGTATAGCCCTACCATATGTCATGTTTAGTAGCAGAAGATTTAGCTGCCTGAAGCGGCCATAATGCCAATATTATGTTTCATTGTACTAATATGTTGTATTAACCTTTGATGCTCTTACAGGTTTGAATGTAGCTATAGCTGCCAGCAGTGGCTGTAGACCAGTGATGGGCTACAGTCCATGAAAAGGGCTGGCAAGGAAAATCAGAAAATCATAAAGCAGGTCAGTATATTTTTCTCCTTATATAATTCATCCTTAATTTGGCAATGTTTAATAAATCATGGCAATACATTTCTTTGCATAGACTCAATAAGACTGGTTCCTAATAGTGGTTTTATTAACGGAAAACTTTGACTGGAGTATCATGTTTTAAAGAGACCTGTCTGCACTCTGAAGACTTGAAGCCAATAAGAGTGCCACGGGAAAAGCCTGGTATCCTGCTTGGGAGCCCTGAAGATGGCTGGAGCTGGAGCATCAGGCCCATGCCCTGCCATCACTGGCAGTTGGTCAGAGTAGAAGGGGAGCAATAAGGACGCCTCTGCATCCCTGCAGAACTCCCATGCACTCTGGGCCGCAATGAGTAGGATGGCTACTGAGATGGGCCTTAAAACCTAGGGCGTAGGCCCAGGTAGAGTTGCTACAGGTGAGGGATTCACCTAACTCAGCAGATACTGCAGGCAGGCCTGATGGCAGCTGGATGGCTTGGCTTCCTGGCCCTACAGAGCACATTAAGATTCAATCATGAAATTCTGGCAAAGGTAGTCAGTTACTATTCTTGTTGTGTTTATGCAAATGATCAGGTCAAATTGAATAAAATAGATAAATTGGTCTTAATTTGGCTTTTTGATAAATATAGAGGTAATTTGAGGAGAAAAATCCTATTTCAATAGGTTATTAAAACTGAAATGGTTTCTTTCCCTTCCACTGGACCATTTGTTACAGTCTGTCTCTGTCAGGTCAAAAGCCCACCTCCTTCTGTGCCCAGGCCTCATCATCCCTCTGACAGACAACAAGGATCTCTTGGCTCTGAGAGAAAACTTCGTCCCTCCTCAGTATGAAGCAGCTACAGAAGAAATTCAAAATCCATTTTCTCTAAAAGAATTCAGAGCCAGGATCCTTGAGGTAATATATTAAGCAGTTAGACAGACATGAGCAGAGCAAGGACGATGGGCCAACTAGTGCTACCAGATGTAACTAAGTATTTCCACCTCTAGGTATGTGAGACAGGGGGCATAGCCAAAGAGGTACTCACCTAAAGTCTCAGCCCCTAGAAGAGGTTGGTAGACTATTTGTCCAAAAGACTTGACCCCTTTGCATTTGAGTATTTGGGTGACCTACTTGCCTCTGGGCGGCAGCAGCCCACCAGCCCAGCCTGAGTAGAAGGTGACCTCTGACCAGACACACCCGCTGCGGATCACCCTCAAGAAGACAACGGACCTGGTCAATCAACCTGATCTAAAGAGTTCAGATAACACCCTGCTGAGTTCTTCCTTACACTAACCACTCCGGGGTAATTAGAGAAAGTTTAAGTCAGTTAAGGAAACGGCTGATAAACCGAGAAGAGGCCTGTAGGGCAGAGGGGAACTGGTATGAGAATCTGTTCTCCTGGTCCCCCTGGCTCACAACCCTCCTATCCACTGTGGCAAGGCCCCTCCTCTCTGTCAAACTCATTGTCCTGCACACCCAGTACTCTCAGCTAGTAGATACTAGTGATGAATCCAGGGTCTGAATTCATCTCCTAAGACCAGTAGGGAGTGTGATGAATTGAATGTCAGTAGAAAATTTTCAAATCTGTTCCCCAGCTGTGCCCCAGTTAGAGTTCTCTGTAAACTGACAAGAGATCAAGGATGTGGTCAAGGATGGGTAACCAGACATAACACCAAGTTTCCTACTTCCTGACTTCTGTGCGTCAAGGCCCTGATTAGACCTTTGTAACTGTACCCAAGGACGTTTGTGGTTTCTGTGAATAAAAGCTTGCCTAGCACCAAGGTTGGGGCTGCTGCAGGAGGAGAGCTCCCTGCGTGGAGACGCCTGTGGCAGTTGCTGGCCAGCTCAATAAACCCTCGCTTGCTGCTTAAGACCTAATTGGAGTCGGTGGTCTTACTCTCGCGAATGTTGGTCCATAACAGAATTGCCTGAACCTGGGAATAACTGAAAGAGCTCACTGGGGTGGGGTGGTGGATGGGGTGGGTGGGATGGGTGGGGGGTGGAGTGGTGAGATGGGGAGAGAAGAAATAGCTCATGACTGTCAATTAACTGATGAAATTCCATAACCCGTGAGGAAAGATACATGGCTGGCATGCCCAAGGAGGTAAGGTCTTACAGAGGAGAGAGAGAGGGTGAAGATTTGAAGACCCCACCAACCTTGAGACTGTTTCTGCCTGGGCCACAAGCAGAAGGGCTGTGCAGCAGGGAGATGCCCAGACAACGGAATGAGAGAGCAGAAGGTGAGGAGGAATCAGAGGACTGGCGGTGGTGCAGGCATGGATTTCTGGGTGAGCCTGCTGTTGTGCTAACATGACAGCTCCAGGGAGGGCTGCGTGGTGGCCTTGCAAACTCAGAGGCCTAAAGTAACCATGAAGGATGGTCTGAAATTAAAACTTTACCTAAAAGCAGTTATGGTGGGTAGTAACGTCCTAGGCTGGTATCTACCCTGACAAAGGTCAATCTTCACCTTAACTGAGCCTACTGTCTTTTTGCATCTATGATAACATATTGTTGGAATGTCAAATTAATTTTCCTTTCTCTAGACCTCCTCAAAGCATAAACACCACTCTGCGAAGGCCACAAATACCCTCATTATTATTAATTGCTGACTGCTAACTATTCTGCACCCACCTGTGTAAAAGAAGCAGGTGTCTATCATTTACTTTTTATCTAATCCCAGAGGTTTCTCCAGTTTGCTTTCTCCCACCTCCCTAATCTATCACCAATGGCTTTCACGTAACCCCCTTACATCTTCTCTTTTGATTGTAATGTATAAAATAAGGTAAAAAATTGCCATTCTCCAGAGCATTATCCTCATATATTGAGGTTCTGCTTCCCGGCAATTGACAGTTTGCCTCAAATAAACTCGCAAACATTCTTCAGAGGTTTAAATGTTCTTACAGTGACATTGTAGTTCCAGACGCCAGGCTGTCGCAGAGGAGCCTTTTCTAATTGGAAGAGAAAAATGAAACTTCTCCCTAAAGTGGCATTTTTCCAGTCAAACATAAGTGGGCAGCCGGAAGCTTGAGATCTTTCTCACATTCTTTATTTCCTTCTATTGGGGATCCCCCCACCCCACAACCCCCCAGCCATTAGCTCAGGCTGGGATAGCTGGGCCTTGGCTCCCGCCCAGGCCAGGGGTGGAGGGTGCCCTCTGAGGCGGAGGCTGCTGCTTTTGGGGAGTGGCATTAGACTCCAAGGCTCTGAGCTCTGCTGTCACTCTGCCCGGAGACGTTTCCCCTCGTGCTCTGAACCAGGTGCATGTCTTCCCCCATGACGGACAGCTCTACAGGAACATTCCACAAGCGAGCAAAACCGTCCCTGAGCCAGCGCAGGGTGAACGGCCATAAATAGAAGCTCTGCCCCTCAGAGAAGGATTCTCTAGCTTGATCAAGACTCAGGTTTATTAAACAGGTGTAACTGCTGCAACAAAATTTGCATTTGTGTGTGCTAGGCCAGTGTATTTTTATACAAACAAGATAATGTTGGACAATGGCAGTTAAGGCGTGGAAAACATAGTGTACAAAAAAATCTTAATTAAAAAACCTTCATTAAGGTGGGGTGAACATTCCCAATCCCCCTCACCCATCCCCTGAAAGGGTCTTCAGCTCCTATGTGGCACCTTGAGGAGCCAGAGTGGCACTGATGGCCTGGGGCACCATCCCAGCTCTGAGGTATCCAAGGAGTTCCAAGCAACCCCCTTCCATGATTCAAGGGCAATTAAGTGACACTCAGGGTGCAGACATTGGTGGGGGTGCCTTTGCATAATTGGGAATGATTGCAGGATTGGAAGACTGAGTACAGGCAGATACTCTCAGGTGAATGTGGGCGGGACGGGGTCACTGTACTCTGCTCACCAAGCGCGAAGGAGAGAAATCAGGACAGTGACCTCAGGCGCGGGGCCATCTGAAGCTCCCTTGGGGCTGAGGTGAGGGCATGTACCCCAGCTCTTGTTTCTGTAGCTCTCATCACCCATGGGCCCAACTTCAAGTTGATGAGTCATTCACTCACTTAAAATGTGCATGGAAGGCCTTTTCCCTAAAGTTGTTTCTTCGTGGCTGTCAGTGCCCGGCACCCAGGAGAGATAATTAGTCCAGAGAGGCCCCTAAACATCTCACTTCCAGTTAGAAGGCAGCTTGAGGGCAGGGCTGGGACCATGGTTCTCTGGATCCTTTTCCAGAAACTTCAAGGTCTTGTGTTCTCTCTTGAGTCTGTTTTTATGCCTCAGTGGACACTGTAGGTGCGGGGACATCGAGGTCACACCGGGATCCATTTATGGAGCAGAATGCCAGTCAAACACTCCCCTCAGCAATGCCAGGCTGAGCCCAGACCCAAGTCTGCACTGACACACATTCATTCCCAATTTCAAAAGCTTAGACTTGGGAGGAAGCTCGGTCACCAGTCCAGTTCCTTCCTTTGACAGAAGAGGAAACTGAGACCCTGAGATTGTCCGGGGTTCTGAGTCCAGTGCTCAGACCCCCTAGTGTGTCAGGGGTCAGGGCACCAGGTCTTGTTGGTTTGACTCCAAGGTCTGTGACTCCCAGGACGCCCTGACTTGTGAGAATGCAAATGAGAGTCTGGCACTTTTTCATGTTCTTGGGAACCTAGGAGATGTGTACAATACTCAGCATATAAAGGAAAAGAGGAAGGAAGGAAGCCAGATTCTCTTCCACGAGTGCAAAGCATATTAGAAAAAAAAAGCAAAAATGTGTAACCCCATTTCCCCTGCTCTGACGTGTAGTCAGAGGAAGGGGCCTGGTGTCTGGGGATGTGACCATCAGGGGCCTAGAGGCCCGAGACAGACTGTTCCCATCTGCTCCCCTGGAACGTGAGGCCCGTGTCCTGCTCCGTCCCACCTCCAGGGACCAGTGGTCACCACCCAGAGAGCATGGGGCTCAGGTCCTGAGGCCTAGTCCCAGCGCCAGCCATGGGTGGGGGGAGGAGTAGAGTGATGCGCAGGGAGTGGCTCTATCTTGTCTGTCGTGCCCATTTCAGCATGGCTGCTGTTTTCCACGCGGAGACGCAGTGGCAGAGCAGTATCTCCTCCGGGAAGAGAGACTCCATCTCGGGGGGAATGTCACCATCTTTACGCTCCATGCAACTGACTAGAGTGTCTCTCAGGCTGAAAGACCAAGGAACAGGGGACGGCATTTAGAACATATTCCAGACAACCTTGGATACGCCTCCACGGGCACCCCTCCCAGCCATTGGCAGAACCAGTTCTCCCTCAACCAGAAAGGCCGAGGGTCAGCCATAGGCCACCCTAGGCCAGTGGGTCCCCTGGGACCAGGAGCCCCGCTGGAGGTTCTGTTGTGCACCCGCTGCCTCCCATGCGCTGCACAAGCCCTGCAGGAAGGAGCGCCTGGTGGAGGCCCATCTATCTATGTGACCTGCTGGATAGAAAGGGAAGCCTGCCATTCTGTGTCAACAAGCATGTAGGTTCCCCAGGAATGGGCTCCTTTCCCTACACCCAAAACCCAGGGGAACAAGGACTTGTTAAAAAATCCAAAGACATGGCCCTGGCTGGTGTGGCTCAGTTGGTTGGAGCATCGTCCCAAGCACCAAAAGGTCTCGGGTCTGATCCCCGGTCAGGGTACACACCCAGGTTGTGGGATTGATCTCCAATCAGGATGTGTAAGGGAGGCAACCAATTGATGTTTCTCTCTCACCTCTCTCTCTTTCTCTCTCTCTAAAAAAAAAATCAATAAACATTCTCAGGAGAGGGTTAAAAAAATCCAAAGATATAAATGTATACAGGTATATGCTACATAGCATAATAGGAGAAAATAGAGACTTTGCAGTGTTAGTGAGGGGACTGGGGTTTGACTTCTATTTAGAAAACCAGCAAAGTTAAATCCCTACCTCACACACCACACATAGCAATAAACTGGTTACAACATAATCTATATACATAAAACTCTAGTAAGCAAACAGACCGAACTGCGGAACAATTGAACAAAAACAACAGGTCACTATGATGTGCGCTGACCACCAGGGGGTGTGCACAGAACATGGTGAGCATGGGCTGCGGTGGAATGGTGGAGCAGGTGAGCGGGGTCGCCAGACCAAGGTGGGGTGCTGATCACTGTCACCGGGGAAAGCCTCTGGTTGTTACTGAAAATTCTTTGTTCCCATGCACCGTGGTCCTGCCCGCTGCTCACACCTGATGCTGGCGCTGTCCCCACTCGCACTCGCACTCGCTGCAGGCGCCCGGCACCAGTTCCATCTCTTGGCGCCGTCAGTGGGTGTGAGAGGTGGTTGCCGCCCTCGATTGCCTATCAGGGCTTCTCCACCTCCCCCTGCTCCTGAGGGGCAATTGGGGCAGCAGCCTCTGCTCGAACCCGCTGCTGGCGCCTGCACCAATTGCTCTGCGCCACGAGCAGTTGCAAGCGGGATCAGCACTGTCAGAGTGCAGAAGTGGCGGTGGCAGGAGCAGGGCTGCTGGCAGACAGGGGACAAGGAGCCACGGTGGGAGGGGCCGGGTGGGGGAACTGGAGGATGGGCTGAGACCTGCTCCTATACCCATCATAGGCTCATGGCCCACAGTTACTTTCAAGGTGCACGAATTCATGCACTGGGCTCCTAGTGTACAACATAAAACTCTAGAAGCACAAGAAGAAAACTCTCTGGATTATCTTATAGCCTCGGGATCAGGGAGGCCCTTATCACTCTCTGTCCCCATGGAGGCTCCACGGAAAAATTCTGTCAGCTTTGGCCTCATAAATTTCAAGGTCAGGGTTCGATTCCAGGTCAGGGCACAGGCTGGAGTTGTGGGCAAGATCCCCAGTAGGGGGTGTGCAGGAGGCAGCCAATCAATGATTCTCTCTCATCATTGATGTTTCTCTCTCTCCCTCCCTCTCCCTTCTTCTCTGAAATCAATGAAAACATATTTTAATAAAGAGCATTTGTAACATAATGGATAAAAGGTTAATTCTAATATTTTAAGACTAAGAAAAAATAAACAGCTCCCCCCAAATAATCAAAGGGTATCAGGAGATAATTAAGAGGAAATATACAAATGGCTGATAAACAGAAAAATATTTTCAGCCTTACTAGTGAATAGGGAACTGTGAGTGGACATGGGACAGCATGTTCTGGCCATTAGGTTGGTGAAAATGTAAAAGACAGATAATATTAATGTGTGTATTCTCACACTATGCACGGGTGTAGCTTTTTCTATGAGTTAAATGTGGGGATGGGAGTGGATTAGAAGGGGTTAATGGGGGAAAAGGTGACATTTGTAATACTTTCAACTATAAAGATAAATATAAAAAGACAATCAGTGAATGCATAAATAAGTACAGCAACAACATAATGACAGTTAAAATGAACATCTCTTTGACAAGTAAGTCCAGTTGCTATACTGAGAATATGACTTTTGCAATTATTCAAAAAGATCCTATAGAGCAGGGGTGGGAACCTTTTTTCTGCCAAGGGCCATTTGGATATTTGTAACAGCATTCACAGGCCATTCAAAATTCTCAACTTAAAAATTAGCCTGTTATATTTGGTCAAACATTTACTCACCCCTAATGCCTTGACAGGACCACACCAAATGATTTTGCTGGCGTTTCACAGCCCATGGGCCAGATGTTCCCACCCCTGCACTAGAGACTGACACCCCCAAAGCCAGTCCTCAGGGACCCTGGCAATGGGAACTGCAGGTAAGACAGGAATTGGAGGTTTGCAGGAATGATGGTGCGAGGGTGCCTGGCCTGCAGGTGCACCAGCCCTACCTCCATTCGGGTTTGAAGTCGACCTCGGTTTGGGAGTTCTTCAGTTTCAAGAGGATCATTTCGTGGAGCTCCAGGAGGAAGGTGTCCAGGGAGCTCTGGTTCAGGAACGTGCGCAGTTGCTTGGCGAGTTCCGGGCTGAGTTCCACTCTGTACTTGGCACTGATCTTCCTGAAGGGCTCCTGCAGCGAAGGAGGCACAGGTGAGGGAGGCCAGGCAAGTAAGTGTCAAGTGGACATCAGGAGGCGGGACTTACTTTCTGCAGGCGCAGCAGCTGCTCAGACTTGTGGGCTGAGAGGAGCTGCCAGAGGGCGATGATGTGCTGGAGCTGACATCGGTGTAAGGCCTGCGAGAGGAAGTGGTTCCTGCAGGTGGTGGCTGAGCGCTCTGCACTCAGGTGCCTGTGTCTCTCTCCCTCCACCATGGGCTCCAGTGCTGAGTCCCTGCCTCTCTGAGTGAGAGGCTTCTACACAGCACGTCAGCCCCAGCCAGGACCAGTGGGCAGGTGCGTTGTCCTTGGTCACCCCTGCCGCGCTGGCTGCTGCGCCTAGTCTTCCCTTCCCAGCACACCCTCGACCTCAGGGTCTGTTCTGTGTCCAGGAGGGCTGGCCGGGGAGGGACTGCTAGACTTGCCCGCTAGACTGACTTGCTCTCTGTGCCCTCAGGAAGTGAGGGCAGGATGGGGGGGGGTAGAGCTGGTCTCCTTTGAGACCCACCTTGACCACCTGCTCGGTCTGGTCGCCCATGCGCAGCTTGTCCTGCAGGTACACGTTCAGGTCCATGTTGGGGTCCTCGCCCGCTGTGCTCAGAAACCCCAGCGTGACTTCCACGAGGGACAGAGCTTCGCAGGTGTCGCTGTGGGACTGCAGCTGCCTGCCCAGGGCGCTGGTGGCCGCGTGGGAGAGGGGGCTCTGGAAATGGGAAGCAGGGCAGGGGTCCGTGGGCAGGGGTGCATGGAGGCCTGGTAAGACTGCTGACCGCCACCGCCAAGGTCACAGGCTGGGAGGAGCACTGTGCTTCCTAAGTGTCGGCTGTTTCCTAGTCACAGATGGGAACTCACCGGACCCTCAGAGCCACTTGTGAGGATGTGCACACAGACACATGCACACACACTCCACACATACATTTAACACGCACACACATGCACACACACTCCACGCATACATTTAACATGCTCACACATGCACACATACATTTAACACGCACACACATGCACACACACTCCACACATACATTAAACACGCACACACATGCACACACTCAACATGCACCCGCCACAAACAGAGTTCTCTGGCCTTCCACATCGGCACACGTGGCCATGACACCGGGACCACGAGACTGCCATCTGCCATGCTCCACGAGAAAGCGTGTGTGCCGGCCACCTGGCCTCGCCTGCCCTCCGGAAGGAGCGGTGGGTGGGCTTAGGGAAGGAAACGCCCGGTGTGGGAGTGGCCTGTGTGAAGGGAGCCCCCAGCGAGACAGGCACAGTGCTCACCTGGGGCATCCTGCTCCTGATGGCGGCGAACAGGTGCTCATAGTTCCAGTCTTGCCTGTACACCAGCGTGGGGAGGCCCCTAAGTCTCAGCCTGGGTTTGCCCTGGAGGAAGCGGCCGATGACCTGGCGCTGGATCCGCTCCAGGTCCAGCTCCTGCAGGCTCTCGGCGCCCTGCACCACTTGGTACTGGCAGTTGGAGAGGATCAGCGGCAACAGGTCCCGCTCCACCTCGTAGCTGATGACGTGCAGGTCGGCCACCTCGGAGGCGTCCACGGAGTAGCTGAGGATGGAAGACGGCGCTCGGGGCGGTCCAGCGTGCTGCTCCCGGCCGCAGCAGAGGACACCGCACAGAGGCCTGCAACACTTGAGGGCGGGGCTGGGCCTGCTTTTGCCAGAGAGCTGACTTGGCCTGCTGACCCTGCCCCCAGGGCTCAGAAACGCCTCCCTGGGCTGAGAGGGCAGGACCCCCGGGCGTGCCCTCACCTGTGCTCCTCCTTGGAGAACTTCTCCACCGCATAGACCATCTCGTTGTGCAGGCTGATCAGGTAGCTGACCAGGGCTGTGGCGCAGAGGCCCAGGCCCTGGCGACGGGGCAGAATGACCTCGAACTCCGTGTCCAGGTCCCGGTCGGCACAGCAGTAGTCGGCAGGCAGCTTGATCTCCCCTTTAAAGGACAGGCTGTTTTCCAGCAGCTGCTCTGAGCCGCTTCCTGCAGGGCATCAGGGCCGGAGGCCCCGCAGGAGCAGCAGCAGGGACCCCAAGCCTGAGCAGCGCCCAGGGACTGAGGTCCCCCTCCCGTTCTCCAGGTGCCACTGTCCCCAGAGCTCCCAAGTCCCTTTTGTTGGCACATGTACAGACCCAAGAGGACTGAGGGTGGGTTTTTTTTCTTTTCTTTTTTATTGATTTCAGAGAGGAAGGGAGAGAAGAGAGTAAATATCAATGAGAGAGAATCACGGATCTGCTGCCTTCTGCACGCCCCACACTGGGGACAGAGCCCACAACCCGGGCATGTGCCCTGACCCGGAATTGAACTGTGACCTCCCGGTTCATAGGTTGATGCTCAACCACTGAGCCACGCCGGCCGGGCCAGAGGGTGGATTTTCCAGCTGTGTGGTTTCACCATCCCAGACCCCTCCACCCAGACGCAGGTGGTGCTGTGTGGAGAGGGGACTGCAGGCAGGGCCATGAGGATGGGTCCTCCTGTGGCCTTTCGCGTTGAAGGGGAGCGTGCACTCACCACGAGTCTCCAGAGACCTCCTCAGCTTGTTCCACGTGGACAGAAACACCGTGATGCGGCTGTGGAGCAGCTGCTTCAGGCCCCCTGCCAAACACCCCCACTGTGCAGGTCAGACCCGCCAGGACATTTGCGCTGGCCCTACACTCGCTCACCAAATGCTGCTGCCTTGGGAGCATGGCGGCCCAGTGTGGGGAGCTGGAGTGAGGCTGCAGCAAAGCCTTCACCGTGTCCCGGGGTTCATGGCAGCCCATCCTCCTGCGAAAAGCGCCCGGGGGCCCAGAACTGCCCCCAGCCCCAGTTGGAGTGACCCTTGAGCCACCAGACACAGGTGTCCTGACCTCCTGTGACGGGAGAGTCCTACCTGAGCTGTGACTGTCAATGAAACTTCTGATGGACTGGTACTCAGCTTCTGGAACATTCTGGAACCGTTTCACCAGATCCTTCTGCAGGGCCAGAATCTCAGGCAAGAACTTCACCAGTCTCAGCTCTGCTTCCTGGGGAGGGAAGACCGACCCATCACATCCTTTATCTGCCCAGAAAGTGCCACTGGGAACAGAGGCTGTGGGGCTGGCTCATGGCGTGTGTTTGTATTTTCATCCAGTCAACGTGGCTTTTTTTTTTTTAATTTTCACTCAAGAATATTTTCCATTGATTTATAGAGAGAGAGGAAAGAAGGGAGGGAGGGAGAGAAACATGGATGTGTGAGAGTTACATCGATTAGCTACACACCCCAACCCGGGGGAAGATGGAGCTGCAACTGAGGTGTGTGCTCTTGACCAGTAATTGAACCCATGACACTCGAACCACTGAGAAAACCTGGCCAGGGCCAAAGTGGCATTTTGTGTGACCCTTGGAAATGGGGAAAAGGCTGTTCCACGTGTCAGCACGTTCTACACTCTGGAGGCAGTGGAGTAGACAAAGCCCCTGTCTCACAGGCCCACACATCAGCCTCTAGACCAGTGATGGCGATGACACGCGTGTCAGAGGAGACACGCAAACTCATTTTTTGGTTGATTTTTCGCAAACTCATTTTTTTGGTTGATTTTTCTTTGTTAAATGGCATTTAAATATATAAAATAAATATCAAAAATATAAATCGTTTTTCTATATGTGACACGGCACCAGAGTTAAGTTAGGGTTTTTCAAAATGCTGACACGCCGAGCTCAAAAGGTTCTCCATCATTGCTCTAGGGCCAACGGGATGGGCTGGGTGTGGAGAGGAGCAGCCCAGAGCCCAGGACCTGGAGCCCAGGCGGGGTTCCTGCCTCACCCCGGGGTGCCGTGCTGAGGACCTGGCCTGAGCACCTTCCCAGGGACAGAGCAGGGTCTTAACATGAAGCCCCTCTGCTGTGAGCTCGCTAAGCTGCCAACACTGCTCCGTGGAGGGAAACAACTGGGACGTCTACTGTAGAAAATGCAAGTCCCAGGCACTGAACTAAGAGCAGTGTGTGTTTCTGGTTCTAAGGATACGACCATCCCTTAATGCCCCTTGTGCTGTAAACCCAAACGGTTCAGGAACAGTGAGATTCTGTTTGACTTTAGACTGTAATTTTTCATTCAACAGACATGCATGGATGACCAACTGCCCCAGGCGCTGGGGGGATGGAGGTGGCCGGACATGGCCAGGCGAGACTCGTAGCCTGTTCTTTCTTGCTCCCCAGGCCCCCCAGGTCTTTGCAGATTCCCACTAATCCCACCTCGTGCATGATTCCCCTGTGAGTTAAGTTCACACCACCCTCCCCTTTGTCCTCTGCTGCAGATAGCTGGGTCAGGATCCAACCCTGAAGCAGGGTGCCCGGCGCCCACCCTTAGGGAAGATCAGGCTGTCTTCTAACCGTGCCTCAGGCTCGAAGGGGAATCAGGCAGACGGTCCCTGCCAGGTGCCCACCTTCTGCAGGAACCTCCAGAGGACTGGCACGGCCTCCTGGCCGTTTTTCTGCTCCACGACGTGCCGGAGGTGCTCCACGGTGATCCTGGTGCGGCAGCTCCACATCTTTGAGCAGTGGACTGCGCTGCCCCGGGGCAGGCTGCGCAGGAAGGTGGCCGGGTCCTCGAACACGATCCTGGCCACCGGGTTGGATTGGACATGCTTGTCGCGGCTGATGAGATTGTTCACCTCTAGGAGGGTTTTATCCAGATGCTACATGGGGCAAATGATACCAGGCGCTGGGTATGAGGCACCACTGTGGACAGATGGGGTCACCTGGGACGGGGCCGTGGGTGAATGAGCAGGAGCCTGACCTGCTCATTTTATTTTTTTGTTTGTTAATCCTCACCCGACGATATTTTTTCCATTGAAAGTGGAAGGTGGGGGAGAGACAGAGAGATACATTGATGTGAGAGAGACACATGGGTTGGTTGCCTCACACATGTGCCCTGACCAGCGGTATGTGCCCTTGATGGGAACTGAACCTGGGACCCTTCAGTCCAAGGGCTGACACTCTAACCACTGAGCCAAACCGTCTAGGCCGACCTGCTCATTTGACACATAATCAAATATCCATGTTGGTTAACTTTCATCCTAATTCTGTATGGTTCTGTCTGCCCAGATGGCATGAGACTCAGGCCTACATCTTCCTCCCACCCTGTTACTTGCTGATGCTTATTTCCTGATGGGCTTTGTTACTCTGAGGAGCATCCTTGTCTGACTGAGGAGTAGTTGACCTATGGTCGTTAGTACACACTGGGGGTGGGTCTATATGTGGTCGTTTATGTCTCTGCCTCTTGCTTTCACAATCTGCTGTGAAATGAAATGGAGAGAAAACTATGCCCCATACCTTCTGGGCCCCAGCTGTTCCTCCCCCTGATGCACCCACAGGCGAGGGAGGGAGAGGTCGGATGGCAGGCAGGGGTGACCTGGGCTGGCACAGCTGGATCTGAGATTGGCTGAGGGCTCTGGCCACCTTTGCTAAGGCACATAGGCTGAACCCCAGCGACTTCCCAGGAAGCCCTCCCCCCAAACCTGTTGCCCCTCTTCACTCACCTTCAGTTCGGGCAGCATGATGGCCTCCAAGAGTTTTTCCCAGGAATCTCTCTCTTCTTTGGTTGACAAGTTTTCATTAAACTTGAAAAACCCTACAAAGAAAAATGTGTGGGTTCCCCAAGGAACAAAACCCCCAGCTGTCTACATATAGTGAACCTGAATAAGTGTTAAACTGAAATAATGTTCCTTTTTCAGGGGGATGTGGGTATCTTCTAAATTAACCAGAGTATTAAAAAAATGGCTCCTGTCCTAACCATTTGGCTCAGTGGACAGAGCACCAGCCTGTGGACACAAAGGTCCCAGGTTCAATTCCTGTCAAGGGCATGTACCTTGGTTGCGGGCACAACCCCAGTAGGGAGTGTGCAGGAGGAAGCTGATCGATGTTTCTCTCTCATCGATGTTTCTAACTCTCTATCCCTCTCCCTTCCTCTCTGTAAAGAAATCCTATCTAATAATAGACAAACATGGTAATTGACCGTACCTTCGCTACACCTCCCATCGGCTAATCAGTGAGATATGCAAATTAACCGCCAACAAAGATGGTGGCTAATTTGCATACTGCAGGCAGAGCGGGACAGCACCAGCCGGCAGTGCAAGCTACCATCCAGGCCCCCGTGGGCGACCCCAGAAGCTGTCTGCCTGCCGCCCGTGATCAGATTCGATCCCGGGCCACTGGCTGGCCCCAGAAGCCCCAGAAGCCACCTGATATGGTACTAACTCCATCAGTAAGCACTCTGAAAGTCAGTGGCATAAATGCACCAATTAAAAGACAGATTATGAGGGTGAATCAAAAACAAAACCCACTTTAAATATAAAGACACATATAGATGAAAAGTAAATGAATTAAGCTGCAGCCTGTTTTGCTCAGTGGATAGAGCATTAGCCCGTGGACTGAAGGGTCCCAGGTTTGATGGCCACTCAAGGGCATGTACCTCAGTTGCTGGCTTGATCCCCAGTCCCTATCAGAGCATGTGCAGGAGGCAGCCAATCAATGTGTCTCTCCCTTTCCCTTCACTCTCTCTAAAATTCAATGGAAAAATATCCTTGGGTGAAGATTAACAAAAACAAAGTAAATGGATTAAGTAACATTAAAGAGATTATAAGAAAAATATACTCCAAATTTGTCAGTTGTATAATGGTTATGTTTAAATTATTAACACCTAAGAAATTGGGTGAAGGGTACATATGATATGCTGTAGTATTTTATAGTTTTTTTACATGTATGAGATTATTTCAAATTAAAATATTAAAAAATTAAAAATTAATAAAATGTCAATTGAAATGTATCTGCATTACATGAAAAATCTCCTAATTGCTTCTAGCATAATTTATTAAATTGTGCTAAAATTTACAAGGGTTCAATTAAAAAATATATTAATTCTAAATGATATAATAGAAAATATATAATAGTGCAGTTATAAGCACTTATCTGAAAATAAAAATTTAAAGAAGTGAATTTAAAGAAGGGATTAGCCAAAGAAAATATATGCACAACCCATGGACACAGACAACAGTATGATGATGGCCAGAGAGGAGTGGGGGGCAAGAGCTGGGCAGAGGGGGCAAAAGGGGGGAAATAGGGACATCCTATCTATTTATATAAAAACGATGGGTGGTGTTCGTCACATACAGAGGAACAGCGACTAGCGGAAGCAAGTCAGTCCTGCAGGGGTTGTCTTGGCAATGGCTGCGCCTTCCCCCAAGCTGTTTCCCGGGGCTGTTTCCTGTAAGGGCGGAGTTTGAGGCAGGAACCCACCCTGGGAGCATGGAGGCAGATCTTTCTAAAGTATGAACCTGAGTGGGGCGGCTGAAAGGCTTAGAAAAGACAGACAAGAGAATGAAAGCCGGGTCTCGGTGGGACGCTGCTTCTCTGAGAGACAGTGACCACGCCCACAGCCATGCCTTTAGTTTATAGCAGATGCTACGAGGCAAAGTAAGGGCGTGACCAAGATGTTTACAACATTCTCGTGGGTTTCAATCCTACTCAACTACATGCACCTGAACGCTATCATGCCCACATCACTCAGGCACGTGGGGCCATGTGTTTGGACCATAGGTTCAAGCTTACAACTACAGCTGTTGGCTATAATTGTGCTGGGAGGGCTCTGCCCTCCAAGCTGGGACTTGCACGTGGCAATGAGAGGACTGTGCCCTCTCATCAGTTCAAGGCTTGAACCTGTCCAAAACACTGTAGCGGCTCCCCACAATAAAGTTTTAATTCTGTTTCTTTGTTACTAATGTTGTGGCCCCACCCCATAACAAAGAAACAAAGGAAAATTTCCCCATTGAATTTCTGAATAGTATTACTCCTTCAGGAATGCCGTGTCATAAATTAAAATTGAAAGTGGGTGCAATCATCATGCTATTGAGAAATCTCAATAGTAAATGGAGCCTTTGTAATGGTACCAGATTTATTATCAAAAGATTGCGACCTAACATTATCAAAGCTGAAGTATTAACAGGATCTACAGAGGGAGAGGCTGTTCTGATTTCAAGAATTAATTTGTCCCCATCTGACACTGGCCTCCCATTTAAATTGATTCGATGACGGTTTCCCGTGATGCCAGCATTTGTGATGACTATTAATAAATCACAAGGACAAACTCTAGATAGAGTAGGCATGTTCCTACCTGAACCTGTTTTTGCACATGGTCAGTTATATGTTGCTTTCTCTCGAGTTTGAAGAGCATGTGATGTTACAGTTAAAGTTCTAAATACTTCATCACAAGAGAAATTAGTCAAGCACTCTGAAAGTGTTTTCACTCTTAATGTGGTGTACAGGGAGATATTAGAATAAGTCGAATCACTTTATTAGTCATTGTTTCCATCACTGTTGTTTTCATATCATGTTTTTGTTGTTTTCATATCATGTTTTTGTTGTTTTTATATCATGCCTCTGTTGTTTTTATATCCTTTTTTTACTGTTTATTTATTAATAAATTTACATATGATTTTCATATACATTTTACTAATTTCCTTTCATCTCTCACACTTCTATTATAAAGGGCAAATAGCAATATTAAAATATCTCTTCTAATTAATTCCCTTTAAAAAATATATTTTATTGATTTTTTACAGAGAGGAAGGGAGAGGGCTAGAGAATTAGAAACATCGATGAGAGAGAAACATCGATCAGCTGTCTCCTGCACACCCCCTACTGGGGATGTGCCTGCAACCAAGGTACATGCCCTTGACCGGAATCGAACCTGGGACCCTTCAGTCCACAGGCTGATGCTCTATCCACTGAGCCCAACCGGTTAGGGCAATTAATTCTCTTTTAATGTGCACAAATTCCATGCACCGGGCTACTAGTATCTAATCTAATAATAGACAAACATGATAATTGACCATACCTCTGCTATGCTTCCCACTGGCTAATCAGCAGGATATGCAAATTAACCCAACTAAGATGGCGGCCGGCAGCCACGCAGCTAAAGTGAGCAGGAGGCTTGCTTGCTCCAGTGATGGAGGAAGCCAAGGTTCCCCACCTGCCTCGGCCCGGCTCTGAGCTCCGGAAGCAACAATGTTTCAATTATAGAAGCTAAAAAAACCCAGATACCTGCTTTCAGCAGGCCGTGGCCTCAGAGCTGGAGGGGCAACAAAGTTGCAATTATAGAAGGTAAATAAATCCCAGAATAAAAAAAAAAGAAAAAAAGGAGAGGCTGGGAGCTTCAGTCGCCGGCTTGGCCAGCCTGAAAACAGCCCTCAGCCCCTCATCCAGACTGGCCAGGCACCCCAGTGGGGACCCCCACCTTAAAGGGGGTGCAGGCAGCCTGAAAACAGCCATCAGCCCCTCATCCAGGCTGGCCAGGCACCCAAGCGGGACCCCCACCCTGATCCGGGACACCCTTCAGGGCAAACCAGCTGGCCCCCACCCGTGCACCAAGCCTCTATCCTATATAGTAAAAGGGTAATATGCAAACTGACCCTAATAGCAGAAAGACTGGGAATGACTGGTCACTATGACACACACTGACCACCAGGGGGCAGACGCTCAATGCAGGAGCTGCCCTCTGGTGGTCAGTGTGCTCCCACATGGGGGAGCTCTGCTCAGCCACAAGCCAGGCTGATGGCTGCCAGTACAGCGGTGGTGGTGGGAGCCTCTCCTGCCTCCTCAGCAGCACTAAGGATGTCCGACTGCAGCTTAGGCCTGCTACCCGCTGGCAAGTGGACATCCCCTGAGGGCTGCTGGGCTACCAGAGGAATGTCTGATTGCCAGCTTAGGCCCAATCCCCCGAGGAGCAGGCCTAAGCCAGCGGGTGGTCATCCCCCGAGGGGTCCCAGAATGCAAGAGGGCACAGGCCGGGCTGAGAGACCCCCCTGCCAGGGTGCACAAATTTTTGTGCACCGGCCCTCTAGTAATAATAATAAAAGGCTAATATGCAAATTGACTGAATGGCAGAATGGCCGGTTGCTATGATGCACACTGGCCACCAGGGGGCAGATGCTCAATGCAGGAGCCGCCCCCTGGTGGTCAGTGCACTTCCATATGGGGAGTGCCACTCAGCCAGAAGCTGGCTCATGGCTGGCCAGCACAGAGGTGGTGGCAGGAGCCTCTCTCGCCTCCGTGGCAGCATTAAGAATGTCCAACTATGGTTTAGGCCCGATCCCTTGGGGGCCTAAGCCTTTAGTCAGACATCCCCAGAGGGCTCCCTGGCTGCCAGAAGGATGTCTAACTGCAAGCTTAGGCCTGATCCTCCAGGGAGTGGGCCTAAGTCAACAGGTGGACATCCCCCAAGGGGTCCTGGACTGTGAATAGGTGCAGGCCGGGCTGAGGGACCCCCCCCCCGAGTGCACAAATTTTTGTGCACCGGGGCTCTAGTCAATAAAATATATTTTAAAAAATGGCTCCTGCAGCTACCCCCCCCCCCCATGTTCTTTGTGAAGATGCGTCAATTTCTGACATTGGAGACTGCAAAGCCTCCCCACACACCTCTCTGCTAATGACCGGACTCTCGCAAAGAGCTTGGAAAGGACAGATGAGTCTGTCCCTCCGCTGACAGGCACACTGCTCCCACCGTGCCCATCGCCACCCTTCTGTCTCCCCCAGGCCCTGCATTGTGCCCCAGGGCCTCCTCAGGCACCCCTCGCCCCAGTCCCTTACTCTGGGGGGAGAGGGGCTGCTGCTTGAACAGGATGCACAGGACGAGGTGCGCCACCTGGGCCGTATCATCAGCGCTCTTGCCCAGCATCTTCATCAGCTGCTGCAGGTCCCTCTGGATGTGCTGCTGGAGGAACGCACCTGGATCCCTCACTGCGGGCTTGATGATGTCAATCAGAGCCTGAGATGGGTGGGACAGTGCATCAGACAGGCGGTGTGTGGGGGCCAGGAGGAAAACACCAGCTCTGAGTCAGGAGGTGGTTCTCAAGGAGGACGCAGGAAGGTGGAGTAGCAGACAAGGGGGCTCCAGGATCATGGGAGGGAAACAGGGGCCTCCCCCCCCCCGCCCCGACACACACACACACACACACACACACACACACAGAGTTGAGCCAGGTCTCACTACTCTCGTGGTTCAGTAACTCAGAGGACAGGCCGCTCTTCCGGCCCCAGAGCCCAGACACGGAAAGACTGTGAGTGCATCAACCTCTCCACACTCAGGTGTGGATGGCGCCAGTCACTGAAAATGGACTTCAGCCCTAGCCAATGTAGCTCAGTGGATAGAGCATTGGCCTGCAGACTGGAGGGTCCCGGTTTGATTCCGGTCAAAGGCACATGGCTAAGTTGCAGGCTCAATCCCCAGTAGGGTGTGCAGGAGACAGCCGATCAATGATTCTCTCATCATTGATGTTTCTATCTCTCTCTCCCTCTCCCTACCTCTTTGAAATCAATAAAAATATCCTATATAATAAAAGCCTAATATGCTAAGTGTCTGGTTGTTCGGTCGGCCGTTCAACCAATCAAAGTGTAATATGCTAATGATATGGTAAGACTGCTCAACCGCTTGCTGTGATGTGCACTGACCAGGAGGGGGCAGACAGTTGACCGTTCAACCCGTTGCTATTACATGCACTGACCACCAGGGGGCAGATGCTCCAACTGTTAGGTTAGCTTGCTGCTGGGGTCTGGCTGATCGGAACTGAGCGAGATGGGCTGGATATGCCCTGGAGCCCTCCTACGGTCCCTCCCTGGCTGGCCAACCTCCCGCATCCCTCCCTGGCCCCGATTGTGCACCGGTGGGGTCCCTCAGCCTGGCCTGAGCCCTCTCGCAAACTGGCACCCCTTGGGGGATGTTGGAGAGCTGGTTTTGGCCCGATCCAGCAGGCCAGGCTGAGGGACCCCACTGGTGCATGAATTCGTGCACTGGGCATCTAGTACTGAAAATAAAATGGACTTGATAAAGGCTGGTGAGCACTTCTCCATCCCACCAGATGCTGCCTTGGGCAGAGTCAGGGTGTGTAAACTTTGTGTTACCTGGTGGATTCGGTAGAAAGACAAATTCGAAACACACAGGAGGGGCTAGGCCCTGAGAAACAGTAGGGAGCACAGGGCTGCAGGACAGAACACAGAGCTGGACATCCCTGCAGGTACCTTGGGGCTGTGGGCCGCACCCAAAAGCATAGCCAGGTGAGTGAGGAGCCGGGCGAGAAGAAAGACCACCGGGGACAGCTCTCGGTCAGAAAGCACCGCCTCATCACTGGGGGGTGGGCTTCCCAGCACGTGGCCAGTCTGTGTTCTGTCTGCCGTGTTTCTGGAAAGAGTAGGAGAGGCCCAGTGAGGGCGAAAGTCATCTCTTCTCAGCTCAGGGGCACACCTAGGTCCTGGGGGCCTGAAGACCGGATTCATGTTTGGGGAAAAGAATAACGTTAAAAGCACCTTTTCTGCTAAGCCCAGACCGCTTTCCCAAGAGTCTTGCTCTTCCTAGAACTACCCTCCTGGCTGTCCTGCAGCCACAACATTCTCAGGGAAAAGGGGCTGAAAGAAGCAGCATTCAGTGCTGTCCAGGGGCCACCCCTCAACACGAACGGCTGGACCTGCTTCTTCCGCTGCAATCACATGGGACAGAAGGCGGGCTCAGGACAGCCAGAGTCTGGGGCAGCCGACATTTGATATGGGGACATGGGCAGAGCGGTCTCCTTTTCCCAAATCAAAGACTGGGACCAAGGTCAGGTGAAGGAGTTCTGGCCAAGCCCAGATGGCAGGTACTGTGTGATAGACAAGTCCAGTTGCAGAAATAGGGTGTCCCCAGAAAATGTACACATGCTTTAACAGCGGATATCTCAGTTGATGTTTCTTTCTTTTTCAGATTTAACCCATTGGAATCACTAATCACTCAAAGTGAGCCCAACCACCATGGCTCAGTGGTTGAGTGTTGACCTATGAACCAGGAGGTCAGGGTTCCATTCCCCATCAGGGCACAGGCCCTGATTGTGAGCTCAATCCCCAGTGCAGAAGGCAGCCAATCAATGATTCCCTCTCAATGTTGATGTTTCTATTTCTCTCTCCCTCTCCCTTCCTCTCTAAAATCAATAAACGTATATTAAAAAAATAATTATTCAAGGTGTGTATACATTTTTGGGGACACATATTTGTACCTATTACTGTGAATACCTGTTGGCAGTTCTAGAACATTCTGATGGTTTATCGAGACAACAGGTTGGAATATTTTGAACTGTGGCTACACCAGAATAGCCAGGGAGGATGATGAACATGGAGAGGCCCGCCTCCTGTCTCAAGGCAGCATTTACTCCTGTCTGGACAGGTGAGCAGGGTAGGTTGGAAGACCAGGCTTTCTCGGGGTGGGAGGGGTTTGAGGAAGCCAAGCGAGTTTACCAGTGAGATGGTGTCTGTCCCATGGGTTTTGCAGACTGAAATGTCCTCAGAATTAGATCACCTGCCTACGTCACACCTATCTCAGTGGGTGCTTGCCCTGGGCAGGCCCACGTGGGAGACACCTGTATGAGCAGGCGCTCATATAACAGTACTAATATGTGTTCTGCCCTGCCCTTCCGAGCCCAGGTGGCCAATGGCGCATCTGGCACATCGCCGTGTATGACCATGGGACCGTGGCCCGATCCCTGCCGGTCAGTGGCCCACGTGCACTGCAGTAGTGATCCCTGTTTTGTGTCAGTTTATCAGGTGGGAGAGAAACAGCCCATGGCGGGGGTGAGGGGGTCCGAGCAGTGAGAAGGAAACAGCCTTACGTACTGGACTCCCGTGAATCCTTCGTTGGGCTTGTGGTTCTGCCCTCCGACAGGCGCACCGCAGTCGATACAGGAACTCTGCTCCATGGGTCGGCCGCACTGGGGAGAGGCGGGTGTCAGCTCAGGGCGTGGGCACCATGGTGGGGGGGAGTGGGGAGGGCTGGCAGGCCTACTCAGCACTGGGGCTTAGAGCCATGCATCTCTCTCTCCCCACCTCGCCCCCTCTCTGCCCACCTCTCCTCTCTGGGCTAGTAACCAGCTTCTGAGCCGGTCACCACTTTGCCGTCACATGTCCCTGAGCTCATGCTGCGGGGCCACAGAGGGTGGCTGGCGGTGGTTCCTAACCTGCAGCCATGCTGTCTCCCAGGGACCTGTAGCACCTCTGGGTGATGCACCGGGGAATCGAGGTGCTCCTGGAAGCTGGGGATCAGGGCTAGGGATGCTGCCCAGGATGCCCGATAAAGACAGTCACAAGGTACCGAGGCTGGAGCCTGACTGGACACCCTCAGCTCCATGCAGAAGTTCAGTTGGAGCCTGGAGCAGCCCTCAGAGGCACCTGTGTTCCCTGGGAGGTCAAGACTCTCCTCCTCCTCCTCTTCCATGTCCCCTCAGACCTGAAGAACACACGCTTCTTGAGCCCCCAAAACCCTGCTCCCAACACCCAGACTCACCTCCCCAACACAGCACAGGTGACCTCTAGGACATGCTGTGGAAAGAAGAGCAGGGCACACTTGACTGGCGAGGTTTCCCCCACTGACCTGCGCAGTGCAGAGGAGGGCTAAACCCTGTCCTGGGCCTGTCCTCCCTCCCTCCCCATCAGGAGAGGGCATTTGGGCCACGTGGGAAGCCAGCTGTGCACTGAACTCTCTGGAGCAGGAGAGGCCAACTCCACGCAGAGCCAGGGCTGCTGGGGAGACAGGTGGGCGACATGTCCGCTCTCTGATCCGGTTCTTTGTCCTGAGCATGCTTTCTTCCAGCTTGAAGGACTATTCACTCAGCCCACAGACTTTACAAAGCCATGGGCTATATTGCTCTGTTTCCCAGTTTCATTTTCCTAAGATAACTGCCTTAGGGCCCCACGCACGGCTGCGTTGAGGCTGAGCCTCGGGCATGGCTCCCAGTCCCCTGCTCTCCAGGCAGCAGGATGAAGGGAACAGGAGCTCATCAGGCCTTGCCTGACCAGGAAAGGCGCAAGCTCATCTATACTCTGCACACCATGCCTGTCCCGCCATGTGGCACCAACCATGTGGGCCCCTGCTCTGAGCCAAGGGCTCACATGGCACCAGGAAGCTCGTCAAAGCTCAGAGGACTGGGACCATGGGACAGGACACGTACTGTACCACTGGACACGTTCCAGACCCTTCCAGCTCCTGGCCTGCGCCAGCATGTCCTGGGGCATCGTCGGGAGAAATGCCCTCTGAAACACAGAGAAATCAGAGCCACCGTTAGACACGGCAGGAGGTCTGGCTTCCTCTCTCCCGGGCCTCGGGAGCTGTCTGTGCAGAAAGATAGCTCTCTGTGAAGCAACAGGGGGAGGCCTGGTTCTCCCACACTGGGCATCGTGATCGGGTGAGATGCAGGCAGATGGGGGCTCAAGGACACAGATGGGTTCAACAGTGTCCTGCACAGACAGGGCCTCTGCATGACAAGCCCACCCTGGGGTCCCCACGTGGCTGATGTGTTACCGCCATGGTGTCTGGGGAGAAGGCCAAGTTCCTGAGGGGCTCCAAGACCCTGTGCTGCCCGCAGAGGAGGGTGATGGCGGTGTGAACGGCCAGCTCAGTCACCATGCCCACCAGGCCGCCGTCTCCGGGCCCTGCGGTCCTCAGCAGCGGCAGAGCGTTGGTCACAAGGCCTGTCGCAAAATCTCTCATGTCTGGGGACAGGGTCTGGCTTTCTTCGATGAACTTGCCAAGGGCCTTGAGTTCCTAAGGGAGAAGGTGGTTCAATGTTAAAACATGAGGAAGAATATGCCGTGAATCAAAAGGTTTGCTCTTAAGTCACGCCCCCCCATTTGATACCAGATGGCTATCGGATGTCATGGTAAACAGGGCTAAGTCGCTGCCATTGAAGGGGACTGTCTGCAAGGGAAAAGTTCACGTGTGGACAGCAGCCCAGGCCCAAGCACTTACCTTCTTGCTTTAGTTTTAACTGTAATTCTAAAAGCGTTGGGTAAAGCAGAAATTAATCCCTCCATGCAAGAAGGGGGAAACCCACATCCCAGATAAAACAGACAGGTATAATTTGTGTTTGTGACTTTCTTTCAGGTTAATCATCACCTGAGGATATACTTTTCCCATTGCTTTTTAGAGAGGTGCGGGGGGAGAGAAACAGCGATGTGAGAGACACATTGGTTGCCTCCTGCACACGTTCGCCTGGGGCGGAGGAATGAACCTGCAACCCGGGTATAGGGAACCAACCGGTGACCCTTTGGTGCATAGGCCGGAGCTCTGCTCACTGAGTCACAGCAGCCAGGCCATGTTTGTGACATTCACCTCTATTCAGAAAGTCTCTGCAAACGCTAGGACCGCCACCCCAGCTCCGAGGCTGGCACTCACCTCCGGCTTGGGATGCAGGTGGGTGTTTTGGAACCTGTACAGCGTGGTCACCTCACGGAAGAGCGCCAGCAGCAGGTATGTGGCCTGGTGAGTCTGGGAGCCCCTGCAGGCCTGGGGGGCAAGGATAGCATGGGAGGCTGGGCAGCGAGGTCCACGCCACCCATGGGCCCCCACCCATGCGAGGGGAAGAGACCTTCCCAAGACCCTGCAGCCTGCAGCTGAGGGCCCCCCTCAGGGCAACGCCTCCCAGTCCACGAGCTCCATCAAACAGTCACCAAACTCCCTGCGCATGGGCCAGAGGCCTCCTG
Organism: Myotis lucifugus; assembly: GCF_000147115.1. Classification (NCBI taxonomy): domain Eukaryota; kingdom Metazoa; phylum Chordata; class Mammalia; order Chiroptera; family Vespertilionidae; genus Myotis; species Myotis lucifugus. The sequence goes on along the minus strand of NW_005871746.1, from coordinate 84,661 downwards.
ACGGGAGCCCATCACCATCTGTCCCCTTTCTGATGACATCATCGTCCCCAAATCTCTCCCTGAGCCCAGGAAAGGCCTTTTCTTTTCCTGGCACGATGCCGGGGTACGTGTGGCTCACAAAGGAAGCCCAGGACACTTTAAAGACAAGATTCCAAAAACCCTGCATCGTTCTTAAAATAAGTGCCGAGGGCCACGTGCGCACATAATCAGCATCCGCAGGACTGACTCCATGCGGAGGCGAGCGCTGCTGGCTGTGTCCAGAGGAGCTATCTCGGTGGAAGTGACAACACAGACGCAGCGCCAGGGACCTGCGGGCACCGACAGCCCCAGCTGCCCTCCAGGAGAGCAGATCTGCGCACTCAGCTTGACTGTGGCTGCTGTCCTGGCTGGACCGACGTGCGGGGAGGCCAGGACCTGTGACTGCCGGCGCAGCCCTCCGGACACCCTCCCTGTATGGTCTCCCCTAACCCAGGAATGAGAGTGTTCCCAGGGGCCCCAGCAGAATTATCCTACCTCCAGGGCAGCCGCGATGGCCTGGGGCTTGCACTCCAGGACGGCCTTGCCCACTGCATCACGGACAGCCTTGTACTCCTGCCCATGCACCAGATAGCGGTCCATCTGGCCCAGAAGGTCCTCCTGCAATCCCGGGAGCACAGGGTTCTCCAAGGTGGGGGCATAGGGGGGAGGTTTAGCAGAGAACTGTGAGCGAGGTATCATTGGAGGTTCAGGGGCATGAACCTGGGGTTCCAGGTTGGCCCCAGGCAAGGCAGTGCAGGGCTGGGTGCACGGAGGGTGGTGTCAGGGGGGTGAGGAGGTGATGCCCACCCGCGGTGCTGCCTGCTCCACTCACAGCAGCACCAGAGGCCAGGGGCCCTGAGCTCCAGGTGACAGTAAAACACCCAGGGTTTCTAGTGCCATTTCATACCCAGCAACAGTAAGAACGTGTTCCTTTCTAAGCATGGGACAGTCCCATGAGCCCAGGGACTTCACTGCTCAGAGGCAACTCCATGGAGCCTCCTCCCACTTTCCCTGTCTGGCTCCTCGCGTCATGACGCCTAAACCAGCTTTGCAGGCAGGTGGCGAGCAGCCCTCGTAAGCACGTCCCTTCCCTTCTCGCTGGCTGCTGAAGGTCATGGCCAGCGAGGGGATCCCTGGAGACAGATGCAGTCCATTCCCTGGGGGTAAGGGGGGGGCAGGGTGCCTAGAGGCGTGGCTGCCACGGGGCTCCTCACCTGCTGCGCCTGGACTTCCTGGGGGAACACCCACTGGGCGGGGTGGCCGGGCTGCAGGAAGCTCTGCACAAACTCCATGCCCTGGCGGCTCACAAGCCTGCGCACCAGGTACACGCGGTACCAGTCATTCCCGCTCTGCGTGCAGAAGCGCTCCACCTGCCGCAGGAACTGCCGCTGCTCCTCCGCCAGCTCTGTGGGCCACGGAGAGTGTGGTCAGTGCAGGGCTGACAGCATCACATCCCTGTCCTAATGCGGAGCATGTGAAACAGGGCCCCAGCAGACCACCGAGCAGGAAGAAGGGCCGAGTCATCCCCCCACCCCCCACCCCTGACACACACACACACCCCCGACACACACACACATCCTGGGGTTTCTGAGCCAAGGGGAGGAAGGACAGTGGAGACTTGCCTGAGCCTTCCTGCAGCTTGGAGAGGACCTCGCAGGCCCGGTCTAGGCAGAGGCGGATCCGGGCTGTCTCCTGGAGGTACTCAATAGAGGCCTCCAGGCCAGGGTCCCTACTGCACCTGGGCAGACACGCCCCAAGGAACTGGCTGTCCTCCTGGAGGTAAGTGGAGTCACCCTGGGCAGGGAGCGCGCTGTTCTTCTCATGGATCGAATCCTAGGGGACCAGAATGAAAGGATAGTGTTCTTTTTTGTTTCCTTTATTTTAATCCTCACTTGAGGGAATTTTTTCCATCGATTTTCAGAGAGAGTGGAAGGGATGGGGGAGAGGGAAAAGGGAGCGAGAGAGAAAGAGGCGGGGGGAGAGAAACATCAATGTGAGAGAGACATTGATTGATTGCTTTCCACACACAACCTGACCGGGGCTGGGGATCAAGTCTGCAACCCATGCATGTACCCTTGACCAGAATTGAACTCGAGAACCTTCGGTCAATGGCCTGAAAATCTAACCACTGAGCAACCAGCCAGGGTGAATAGTGTTCTTTCTTTTTTTAAAAAAAATATTTTTATTGATTTCAGAGAGAAAGGGAGAGGGAGTGAGAGATAGAAACATCAATGAAGAGAGAGAATCATTGCCCTAACTGGTTTTTCTTAGTGGGTAGAGTGTCGGTCTGTGGAATGTAGGGTCCCCGGTTCAATTCCAGCCAAGGGCACATGCCCAGATTGCAGGCTCCATCCCCAGCGTGGGGCATGCAGGAGGCAGTCCATCAATGATTTCTCTCATGCTGGAAGCCAATTCCAGCATGTTCAGCAGGGCTGAATCTGGAGTGGCTGAAGGGCATTTACCCAAACCTGAAAAGGATGCATTAAATTGATTGTTTGCTGCCAGACAGCTCAGGGCATCTTAATCTACATGCTATTGCCTGCTACTGGCCAAACACCTGAACAGCCATAGGTGTTTTCCCAAATCTGACAATGGACTCTGTATCAAACCCTGACCCTTTGAAGTGTATATCTCTGCCTCGCCTGAGGACAATTTGTGTTACTAAAATGCATGGGGTCATGAGACGAGGGGATCTGACCCCCAAATGCCTTTCAAAATTATGCTTCGTCTCTGGACTCTTTATTAAGTTACACACAGCCGCTTCTCCAGATTGCTGAACCCTTCTAGATGCTGGAACAAGAACCCCAGCACTCTCATCATTGATGTTTCTACCTCTCTCTCCCTCTCCCTTCCTTTCTGAAATCAATAAAAATATATTAAGAGAGAGAGAGAGAGAGAGAGAGAGAGAGAGAGAGAGAATTATTGATTGGCTGCCTCCTGCATGTCCCCTACTGGGCAACCCAGGCATGTGTCCTGACCGGGAATCAAACCTTGACCTCCTGGTTCATAGGTCGATGCTCAATCACAGAGGCAGGCCGGCCGGGCATGAATAGTGTTCTTTAAAAAAATTTTTTAAATCTTCACCAGAGTATTTTAAAGTTTATCATATGATTGATCCTAGAGAGAGGAAGGCAGAGAGAGAGAGAGAGAGAGAGAGAGAGAGAGAGAAACATTGATCACAGTTGAATTCACAACCTTCTGGTGTATGGGATGATGCTCCACTAACTGAGCCACCAGGTCAAGGCAAGTAGTGTTCTTTTAAAAATGCAAACCCTCGCCTTAGCTGGTTTGGCTCAGTGGATAGAGCATTGAACTGTGGCCTGAAGGATCCCAGGTTTGATTCCGGTCAAGGGCACATGCCCGGGTTGTGGGCTCGATCCCCAGTTGGGCACGTGCAAGAGGCAGCCGATCAATGATTCTCTGTTATCATTGATGTTTCTATCTCTCTCATCTCTCCTTTCCTCTCTGAAATCAATAAAAAAATATTTTTAAAAAATGCAAACCCCAACCCTCCAAAATTTCCAGTGCACCTTGGAGATAAAGGAAGGATAAAGAATGTTGTAGGTTTGAGTGAAAATTGTTGGATCATGGAAAACTATTATTCCTTTTTACTTTAGAGGCAAGAAAGAGGGGACAAAGAAAACCTATGAGGAAAAATGGTGTATGACCTAAATTTTTCATATGCACTATAAAATTTTAGAAAGTAACAAAAATACAAAGGGAATGAAACTGAAAGCTATTCATAGTCCCTGAGCTAAGTCCACAGTTCCGCTGGACGATTACTGAGGGCAAAGCGACGTTTCTGAGAGCTTCTGTTTCTGCACGGAACACAATCTCACCGACTACAATCATGTTCTGAGGATTTTCAGAAGCACTTTTCCATCGCATAAGCCACGTGGTTCACAGGGTCGGAAGGAAATGCAGCGGGGGCGTGAGCTCACCTCCAGGCAGCTGCTGAAGAGCACGTAGAGCTCCGTCTTATCCTCAGCCAGGAACGGCTTCTGCTCCAGCTGGGATAGGTGGTCCTGAATGCAGTCCTTCACCTCAGGGAAGCTGTGGAGAGACCTGCTCATCTCAGGTCCGAAAATTCATTGTGCCAAAAAGAAAAAAAGTAGCTACCTACTTATCTCTCAATCTGCCCATATAGATAGTATATACAGCCCAGCTGGTGTGGCTCAGTGGTTGAGTGTTGACTTATGAACCAGGAGGTCACAGTTCGATTCCCGGTCAGGACACATGCCCGGGTTGTGGGCTCGATACCCAGTAGGGGATGTGCAGGGGCAGCCGATCAATGATTCTCTCTCATCATTGATGTTATTCTCTCTCTCCCTCTCCCTTCCTCTCTGGAATCAATAAAAAATATTTTTAACATAGTATATACATACATACATATAGTATGTAACATGATTTTATTGAAAATATTTTGGTACAATATTGGAAGAATATAAAACACCATCATTGCTGCAGTAACATCGTTGCATATCCAACGTATTGAAAAAGGCAAAATATCTTTGTATTGTTTAAGAAATAATTCTGAGCCCCCGCACTTTGAGAACCACTATAGCAGATCAGCACAAGCACCCAGTGGCACAGCCAGGGGTGGGGTGGGACTCAGCAGGGCTTGGCGACTGTGTCACACCCATCAGCCAGAGAGCTGATGTCTACATGTCCACCAGTAACCCCAGGCCTGTCCACACACAGAAATACTTGACTGCGAAAGAGAACCAGTGACAGCAGCCGGTACGTCCTGCAGACAATGCAGATTTAAGTTTGTCTTATGTCTCTAGATTTTTATCTTAAAACCAGTTCTGTAATGGTCAGTGTCTACCTGTCTCAGGACAGAGCGTATGCCCTGTCGGGGTCGATTTCTACCCCCGTGAATATGTCCACACCGCATCAAGACGCATGTACATCAGTGCCTGCATTCACACTTCTCTAAGCAAAGGGTTCGGGGAATGCGGATTTCACACGTTTATCAAAGTTAGTGAAATCACAGAACATCCAAAGAGGATCTCCTCATCTCCTTGCTTATATATCATAAAAGCATAGCAAGACGCTGGCTCTGTAATAAAATGCCTCTTAAGGGCATTTTATTTGAAAATCCTGTAGGAATCCCGTTTCACAGAAATGAGGACTAAAGACAAGGAAAACACTGGGTCCATGGACGAGGACCCAGCAGGCCTGTGTGCATGCAAACCACATCTCCGCTCTGAGTCTGCTTTTGGACACTGAACTCAGAAATGGTTGTTTCTGTCAGAACCTTCCTCACTGTGTCAATCAGAAGTCGGGCTGTGCACCCAGGGCCCGACCGCAGCCTCAGCACAGAGCGCTCCTGGAGAATTTTCTAAAACTGTGGCCTCTCTATCCATAGATAGAATCATAGGCGTTTAGGAGCCAAAACATAACTTAGAGGGACAGAGAGGGTGGGGGAGAGTCCGGTTACCTTCCTAAACATCATACACCTGTGGCCCAGGATCAGCCCGCAGGCCCCTGACTCAGGAGTCCCCGCCGAGTCCCTCTCTGAGCCCTTACACCCCCCCTGCCGCCGCCCCCCGCCCCTGCTTTCTTGCCCCCAGCAAGGCCTTGTGGCTGTGCTGACCGCCATTTGCCTTCTGCCATGGCTGAAAACCTGAGAACCTCCAACACGCATCTGACACAGACAAATAAGGCAGGCTCTGTCACTGCAGGAGCCTCCTCTGCATGGGGACTCCTCCTGAAGGAAGCACCAGCGACGAAGAGAAGCAGTTGGGCTTTCTGGCTGCCTTGCTGACCTGTACTTCAGGAGCAGTTTCAGGACCACCGAGCGGATGACGGGCGTCTTGTCCACGATGTCGTCAAACGGGGACAGGGACTTGGTGTGTTCACAGTGCCCTGAAACCAGAGAGAGACAGTGAGCCACCTGCACCTCAGACAGGTGTGTGGGATGAGGACAGGGCTGGGAGGTCTATATCAGGGGTGGGGACGTCCGGCCTCGGGCCGTATAAGGCCCTGGAAAGCATTTGGTCTGGGCCTGCCAAGGCATTAGGGGTGAGTTAATTAAATGTTTGACTAAATAAGGCAGGCTAATTTTTAAACAGATAATTCTTTAAAAATATTTTTTGGTTGATTTCAGAGAGGAAGGGAGAGGGAGAGAGAGATAGAAACATCAATAATGAGAGAGAATCATTCATTGGCTGCCTCTTGCACGCCCCACACTGGGGACAGAGCCTGCAACCCAGGCTTGTGCCCTGAGTCAGAATTGAACCATAACCTCCTGGTTCATAGGCTGACGCTCAACCCCTGAGCGGCGCTGGCCGGGCTGAGTGGATAATGTTGTATGGCCCACGAATGATGTTATAACCACCCACATGGCCTCGGCAGAAAAGCGGTTCCCACCCCTGGTCTGCGGGCAGGAAGCCACATACTCTGGGGTGCATCTCTGAGCAGTGCCTTCTCCACGAAGAGCAGGGACAGCAGTTCCTGGACCACGTCCCTGCTTGGGGGGCAGTTGTCTTTGAAGCACAGGGTGGATACCAGGTCCACGAAGAAGCTGGTGCATAAGTGGCGGAAGCGGGCGTGCTGCTCGATGGCAACCCTTGGGGACGGGAAACCACAGTCAAAGGCTGTAGGGGGGCTGGATTTCCCTCCACGCACAGAGCCTGGGATGTGGCCGGCATTTTGATTTTTTAAATACAGAGACGTAAGTTCTCCCATCGATTAGAGCCGGTCTGGAAAAGTGTGCGCTCCTCTCTCCCCAGGAACACTTTGAAGCGTCCGGACCAGCCGGCCACACTCCAATGTCCTGTGGGTGTGTCCGAGAGGCCCCAGGGGGAAGGAAGCCAAGCCTTTCCTTGGGTAGAGCAGGCAAAGCCCCTGGGCTCCTGCTGACTTCAGCGACCTGCCTGCAGGCACATGGCCATCGGAGCTTGCTCCCCCTCAGGTCCCAGTGCAGGGTGGCAGGGACACAGTGTGAGGGTAAACCACCCACATTGTGGGTGGGCCTCTTGTGCAGCTGCCTATGACCTGACTTCCTGGTTTATCTCCTCTAACGTCGCTGCCCCCACATCTACACACATGTGCCTTGGGGAGACAGTGATTCTGAGACACCAGGTGTTTATGAAGGTCCACTGTCTCTCCTGGGACAGTCCCCCCCCCTCAGGATCTCTAAGGTTAATGGACTTATATTTCTAAGATGGTAGAAAAAAGCTTTCTTGAGAGAAAATAAATACTGTTTTACCTTGTCTCCTTGGAAACCTTGGGGGAGAAGCTGTCGGGCAGCTCCGTCCGGCACAGGGGGCAGGTCATCTGCCCAGGGGTGAGACTCTGCCTGATGCAGTCCAGGCAGAACACGTGGTCGCAGGGCAGGCAGACCGGGCTGTGTGGGTCACCCAGGCAGACGGGGCATGACTGGACCCCGAACCTAGGACCCAGGGTGGTGGTCAGCGCTGGCTTGGAGGTGCCAGCAGGGAGATGCTAGGAACCCAGAAGGTCCGACTTCCCTCCCTCGGGGCCGCCGGGGAGCTCACCGGGTGAAGGTCTTGCTGGCCCGGTCCTTACACTCACGGAGAGTGGCCATCACCGCCGAGAACGGGCGGAGGGTCTTGATGTCTGAGTTCTCCTGCAGACACTGGTGGGGAAAGCAGGGATCAGGAAGAGGGTCAGCAGTGAGGAGGGCGGGTCAGCCAGTCCAGGTGCTGACACCCCCCCTGCCAGCCGGCGGGCATGTGTGGTCAGCACCGTCCTGTCCGTCTGCTGGGTGAGGTCTGGTGTGTGTCACTATCTCTGAATGCTCTTCGTGACACTGTTGCTTTTGGGAGAGAGACGACATTCTTTTTAACCTTCACCTGAGGATATTTTTTCATTGATTTGCAGACAGAGTGGAAGGGAAGGAGAAAGAGGGAGGGAGAGAAAGAAAAACATTGATGTGAGAGATACACATCCATTGGTTGCCTCCCATACATGCCCCAAGCAGGGCTGGGGATCGAACCCAAAACCGAAGTACGTGCCCTTGACCAGAATAAAACCTGAGACCCTTCAGTCTGTGGGGCCACACTCTAACCACTGAGCAAACCGGCCAGGGCATCTTTATATATATACTAGAGGCCCGGTGCACAAAAATTTGTGCACTCGGGGGGGAGAGGGGGTCCCTCAGCCCAGCCTGTGCCCTCTCGCAGTCTGGGACCCCTCGGGAGATAATGACCTGCTGGCTTAGGCCTGCTCCCGGGTGGCAGAGGGCAGGCCCAATCCCTAGGTGCAGCCCCTGGTCGGGCTCAGAGCAGGGCCGATTGGGAAGTTGGGGCGCCGCCCCCTGTCATGCGCAGAGCAGGGCGGATCGGGAGGTTGCAATGCCGCCCCTAGTCACGCTCAGGGTAGGGCCAATTGGGGGGTTGGGGCACCCCCCCTCCCCCATCACACTCGAGGCAGGGTCGATGGGGAGGTTGCGGCGCCACCCCCTGTCATGCACAGAGCAGGGCCGATCAGGGGGTTGAGGAGCTCCCCCCTGTCACAAACAGAGCAGGGCGGATAGGGAGGTTGTGGCCCCGTCTCCTGTCACACACAGAGCCGCAGGGCGATCAGGGGGCTTGGTCGCTGCCCCCTGTCACGCTGATCCCGGTGCCGGGAGGCCTCGCTGCTCTGCTGATCCCGGTGCTGGGAGGCATATTACCCTTTTACTATATAGGATAGAAGCCTGGTGCACGGGTGGGGGCCGGCTGGTTTGCCCTGAAGGGTGTCCTGGATCAGGGTGGGGGTCCCGCTTGGGTGCCTGGGTGAGGGGATGATGGCTGTTTGCATCTGGTCACACCCCCTTCAGGGTGGGGGTCCCCACTGGGGTGCCTGGCCAGTCTAGGTGAGGGGCTGAGGGCTGTTTTCAGGCTGGCAGGTGACTGAAGCTCCCAACCTGTCCTTTTTTCCTTTTTTTTAAAAAATTCTGGGCCAGCTTTAGCTCTGAGGCTCGGCTCCAGCTATGAGACCTCCGCTGCTGAAAGCAGGTTTCTGGCCTTTGTTTACCTTCTGTATTTGAAACAATGTTGCGGTCCTGCTGGCTGAAGCCCGGGGTTTTGTTTAGCTTCTATATTTGTTACAATGTTGCTTAGAGTGCAGCTGAGAGGCCGGCAAGGCAGGCCGGGAAGCTTGGCTTCCTCCGTCACTGAAGCAAGCAAGCCTCCCTGTTCATGTCAGCTGCCTGGCTGCCGGCCGCCATCTTTGTTGGGAGTTAATTTGCATGTCTCACTGATTAGCCAATGGGAAGGGTAGGGGCCGTATGGCTAATTACCATGTTTCTCTTTTACTAGATAGGATAATTTCCGAGAGAAGGAAAAGGGAAAGAAAGAGAAACATCCATGATGAGAGAGAACACTGATCAGTTGCCTCCCCTCCCCAGGGAGAACAGAAGATCCTGTGATCCCTTAAGACGTGGCTGAAACATTCTATCACTCTGTCCCCAGCTTCTGCAACCTGCGCAGGTCCCGCTCACTCCCGGTAACTGGCACCATCTGATGGGCTTACCAATTCCCTGTTTTCTGCTCTTGGGCTTTTAGAATGTTCCCATTTTTTGGCAAGTGATCAGGGGGTTGGTCTGGGGTCCCCTGGCGGCCTGGGCGGAGCTCTGCCTTCCCCTCATTCTCCGCATGGCCTGTGTGGGGAGGTCTCTACCCTTTGTACTTTAGACAACCTTGTGGCGCTGAAGTCATACCTGGGTCCCTCTCCCTCTCAGACACGCAGACCATCGCCTCACCTTGTCCAGAGAGAAGACATAATCGGTCAGCAGTGTGTGCAGCTCGGGAGAGTGGCCCTCGGTCCCCAGGAGCACGTGCTCCACGAAGAGCGCAACAGAGAAGATGCGAGTCCACTGGCCTCTGTGAGGAGTGTGGCCTGCTCAGCTCTGACAAAGGAGCCTGAGACACCACGAGGGGCACTGGACTGGGGGACAGGCCACGGATACGGGTGCAGAGGGAGGGGGCCTGGGTGCAGGCGAAGGGGGGCTGGGGTGCAGGTGGAGGGGGCCCTGGTGCACCCTGTGCTGTGAGCCCGACCTGTACCACTTCGTCTCCCCTGGACCTCGTGGGAATGTAACTCCATGCTGGGCTCAGCCTGTGCCTGGTGAGTCCCTCTGTGCCCCTGAGACCAGCACAGAACATGTACCCGCTGGGCGACTGCCCTGGCTGTGCCGCCCACCCTGTCGTCCTGCTCTCCCTATCTTGCTTGGGGTCCTTTCCGGGTGCCCTGTGGCCACAGTATTCCTGCTTGCCTTTCTGTCCCCCTTCATCCCTGCACACCCGGAATACGGTTTTCTCCTCTTCCCCGGGTCTCCAGCACCAGCATGCAGCCTGGTGTGGGGAGGGCTCCACAGATGTAAGGAGGGAAGGAGGAAGGGGCTCCTCCATGCCTGCACCTGTGTCCTTCTCCCGGACTCAGCGGGTTACTGTGGACAGGAGTGGAAGGTGGGAAGCTCACCTGACTTCTCCGATGAGGCCGCTGGCCCTGCTCCCCGGGCCCTGCACGTAGCCCTCAGAGCAGAGCAGCTGCAGGGGCACTGCCAGGCTCTTCACCGCCCGCAGCCACGCCTGGGGGCTGGGCTTCAGGAGGTCCCTGGTCAGCAGCTCTGTGCAGGCCATGGCTGCCCAGGCGTCCAGGGTCTGTGGAGGGTGAGCGGGGACTCAGCTGCTGCCCAGCCCCTGTGGTGGCGCTAGGTCTCATGCCAGAGGCCCGGAGGCCCGGCTCCCAGCCCCATCTTCACTGTCCTGGATGCAGAGGGCACTTACTGGATGTGTCTCACGTCTGAATCTCGCGATGCATGTGCCTCATGCAGGAGCCTTGCATTTGGAGCTTGACTGCCAGCCTCCCCGCCCTCCCTTCAGGAAGGCCCAGCCCTGGCCAAGCACTAACTGTCCCCAGAAGGCGCCTACCATCTCAGGTCCAGCCAAATCCTGGCTCTGGGCAGCTGCTGCCAGGCTGTCTAGAACTGGGGGGTGGATAGTCAAGATTCTGGAGAAGTTCTGGAGCCGGACCCTGAAATGTTGGTAGGCCCAGTGCACCCACGGGAGGGAGAGCTCCTGCTCAGGGCTCCCCACCCTCAGCTGTTGGACGCAGGACCACAGAGCCATCTGCAGGAACTGGGGGGGGGAGGGAGGGGGGACAGGCTTTCAGGGTGTGTTTGTAAATCACACCCAGACACACACAGTTACACACACAGAGACACACACAGTTACACACAGACACACACAAATGCACTTTATTTTATTTATTTATATTTTTATTGATGTCAGAGAGGAAGGGAGAGAGGGAGACAGAAACATCCATGATGAGAGAGAATCATGGATCGGCTGTCTCCTGCACGCCCCGACTGGGGATCGAGCCCGCAACCCGGGCCTGTGCCCTGACAAGGAATCGAACCGTGACCTCCTGGTTCATAGGTCGACACTCAACCACTGAACACATTGGCCAGGCATAATTTTCATTTTTAAAAGTTGGGGGATTTCCTTATTGATTCCTAAGAATAGTTTATTAATTAATCATATTGGTTATATGGGCTCCTCAAATATGTCCCTTTCCTTTTATATGTACAAAAGTTTAAAAGATGTTCATCTTTCCATTGTAATGGTCAGTTAAACGTTTACTTAATTTTCTTCAAGAGAAACCAAGCATTGAAAAGCAGCAGTTCCAGGGGCTGAGGGAGTGGCTAGGTGGCACCCACGGTGTGCCAAGACCACGCTCTGCCCGCAGCTCCGTGTCTGCAGCCGGGCCGTGGCCCAGCGCCCGCACTCACCTCCAGTTCTGGCCACGTGGACACCTGCATGGTCAGGAGCAGGAAGTCCCTCAGGTAGGACCGCAGCAGCTCCTGCCGCTCCTCTCCACGCAGCCGGGCGAGGAAGCGGCCCAGCGGGGTCTGTGGGAAGATCTCCACCAGCTTCCCTACCGGTTCCGGTCCTGCGGAGGGACCCACAGCTTGGGGGGTGAGGGCCAGGCCACGTTCTCCCTCCCTCCCCCGGGGCACGGCCTCTATGGGTGGGCCCGCCGCTCTGCTGACTGATACAGCAGGGAAGGGTCTACTCCACACAGGACCTTGAAGGACACTGGGCGATCTACTCTGAGGTCATTTCTAGATGCTTTAGATATTTTTAGGGCAACGACAGACACAAAGGAGGAATCAATGTTAAATTTCAGTCACAGCCTGGCGGGTTGAGTATCAACCTATGAACCAGGTCAGGGTTCGATTCCCGGTCAGGGCACTTGCCCAGGTTGCGGGCTCAGTCCCCAGTGTGGGGCAGGCGGAAGGCAGCCAATCAGTGACTCCTCTCATCATGGATGTTTCTACCTCTCTCTCCCTCTCCCTTCCTTCTGAAATCAATAAAAATATATTAAAAAATAATTTCAGTTACAAACCGCCTCACAAACCCTGAAGGGATTAGACAACCTGAGGCAGACCAAGCACATGCCTGCGAAGTCGGGACAAGTGCAGGAACCCAGGGGTGGGGCTCACCTGCTGCTCAAACCACAAAGATCCACTGTCTAGCAGGGTGGGTGGGGGTGTGGCCCCAGAAGAGAGAAATACTCTTTCCTGTTTCCAGTTTGCTCAGAAAGAGTGGCAGGGTGCTTACTTAGAAAAGTAACCTCATCTTCAAGTGTCTCGGCTTGTATTTTTTGTTTTTTTGTTAATCCTCACCTGAGGGTATTTTTTTCCATTGATTTTTAGAGAGAGTAGAAGGGATGGAGGAAGAGGGGGGAGAGAAAGAGAAACATTGATGTGAGAGAGACACATTCATTGGTTGCCTTCTAGATGCCTGACCAGGGCCAGGAATCAAGCCTACCAAGGTATGTGCCCTTGACCGGAAATTGAACCCGAGACCCTTTGGTCAGTGGGCTGAGCTCTAACCACTGAGCACTGGCCAGGGCTCGACCTGTATTTCTTAAAGGAGTACTTGTGCGTCCACTTTGAGTTTAGTTCATTATGAAGGTGACTATTGGATTTCCTGGAACGCTGAGAGCATATCCCGGTGCTGGGGGCTCAGGAGAGGCCCGGACAGCTGCCCAGATGCAGGCCCTGTGCTCTCTTTGCCGGCGACACCTCCCAAGACCCAGGCGCTCACTGTTCAGGATGGAGCGAGCTCGCTTCCTGTCCCCACCAGTCCCGCGCACCTGTGGCCTTGGAGATGTACTGTGCCTGCACCCACAGCTCCTCCACATAGTCCCGGATGCGCCAGCTGAAAGGGACGGCGCCGCAGGCCTCCTCCAGGCCGTGTGTGTGGCTCTGCACCAGGATGTGGGCCATGTCGCTCTTGGACCTTCAAGTGAGGGCCGAAAGCATGGGTGGTGAGATGTCACTGAGATGCAGGCAGGAGCCACGGTGCTCCTCTTTCCTGGAGACTGGTCTCTGGAGGCTATGGACACCCCCAAACACAGACCAGGACAGGGAGGGGTCACGCACGCAGGCTGGCCGAAGTCTTGGGGAGCTAGGACCTTGCCGTGCCCACTGCAGATGGACTATGACTGGGAGAGGGTCCGTCTCAGGACCAACAGTGTCTGCACCGGATTCCGAATCCCATGTACTCTACTTTATTAACAGTACGCCCCAGGATCGAAGCCCCTAAGATGCAAGCGAGAAGCTTCTGGGAAACCAGCTGAGCCCGAGTCGCACAGGAGCAGGCCCCACGGAGCAGCGGGGGGCCCAGAAGCGCACCGGCCGAGCTGCAGTGCCTGGCAGCTTCTTTATGCGTATGCTGGTGCTGACGACACCAGCTGTGACCTGCTGGTGAAGGAGGCACAGGCATCTCAGAAAGTCACGGCTCTCTGAGCCCTTCGGGCTGTGAGGGGTGCTGACTCCAGTGAGACTCTGAAGTCAGGCTGCCACCACGCTGGAGCTCCCCCACCACGGAAAGCAAGCCTGCGTTCACCTGGCATCCTTCGTGACGAGAGGGATGTTCAGCAGCTTAACATCACTGAAAATAAACATCCAAAGCTCTTGTGTCCAGGCTGGAGCGTCAGGCTTGGCCAGCAGCTCCAGGTTGCTGTCTCTGTCGATGACGGACACCATGCTGGCCAGGAGAGGGGTCACCACTCCCTGGATCCGCTTCCAGAGGGCGTGCCTGCAGCAGGGGGGCGAGGGGGGATCCCAGTCTGGGTGAGAGGGACCATAGTGGAAAAGCACACGGCTACCCTCGAGTTAGCATTTGTCCCTGGTGGATTTGTCCATTAGATGTGAGTATTGCCATATACCTTTGATTGTTTGTGTGTATGAACTACATTACCTTGTTATAAATATGTTTCTATACAATAGACTATAATTCATTAAAAGGTAAACCCTGGCTGCTGCGGGGAAGGCACCTGGATGGGCAGGCTGGCTGTGGGCTCTGCGGTCAGGAAAACCCAAGCAGGGTCACCAGGATTTGGACTTTAATCCCGAGGGGACAAAGGAAGGACTTTGGTCTCAAACACATGGATGGTGAGCAGCTCGCCCCCAAGGCTGAGGTCAGGGACCAGCTGGCTCCAGAGTTCTGTCTGACACCTGACATCTGACAGAGGCGAGTCAAATGCATGAGGCTTTGACCTGCCCTGACCACAGGCTGAGATGGGCCAGTTCCAACACTGCAGCGAACAGCAGAGCTGCGGGAGGTGGGCTGCCGACCCCACTGAGTGCCTGGCAATAGGGAAGCTGAGGAACATCTTGCTTTTGTTGTTATCAAATAACCTCAAGCTCAGGTCTGAGAAAGTAGTTTCTGTCCCCTCCCTGCACACATCACCTTCATTCAATAACCTGAAACAGCGTCCGCCTCCAGGCCTCCTGACTTGCTGGCAACAGTGTAAGAACAGGCATAAACACACAAACGTAGAGAGATGAGTCGGCAAACCCCCACATAACAGCCACCCAGACCATATCATATATTTTTGGAAAAAGAAAAGAGAGCAATCTGAGCCTGGCCAGTGTGGCTCAGTGGCTGAGCATCGACCTATGAACCAGGACGTCACAGTTCAATTTCCCATCAAGGCATATGCTCAGGTTGCAGGCCCAATCCCCAGTGTGGGGCATGCAGGAGGCAGCCCATCAATGATTCTCTCTCATCATTGATGTTTCTATCTCTCTTTCCCTCTCCTTTTCTCTCTAAAATCAATAAAAATATATTTCAAAAAAAGACCACTTTGAATTGCTCAGAGAAAGAAATGTAGGGCACCCTGACATTGGGGGCAGGGGGCAAGGGAGGAGATAGGATGTGAGCACACCTTCCTGTCACCCGCCAGCTGCCTGTCACCCATCTGCTTGTCACCTGCTTGCTTCCTGTCACCTGCCTGCCTGTGTCACCCATCTGCCTGCCACCGCCACTTGCATTCCTTGTGTCTTTGATCAGGTACCTGAAGGTGCCTGCCTCCTGCAGGGCGTCAGGGTTGGAGGCCTCCTGTACAACCCACTCCTTCCTGCTGAACACACAGCTCTCCTCCTGCTGCCGCAGCAGGTCATGGATGCGCACCTTGGCCACCCGTGAGAAGGAAGCTGTAACGCGGCAGAGGGGACGCCATTGGCCTCACGCCAGGACCTGTGCTGGGCCCGCAGTGCCACCCAGCCCCCTGTAGTGGAGCGGACTCCCTGCAGCCAGGCCAGGACTGGAGCAACTTGGGAGGGCCCAGCGGGAGGGCCTGCTTGTGGACAAGCCAAGCGGGGGTCCCAGGGACTCACCTTTGCACGCGTTGTCTGCGTCCTCACTGAGGAGGCCGAGCAGGATCTCCACGCGCCTCACGTTGCGCTGGCTGTGCTCGCTTGGGTCCCGCAGGAGGCCCACCGCGCTCTGGATGCAGCTGCGCAGAAGGCTGTCACAGTCCAGGGCCCGTGTCTGTGGCGACACAACTGAGCTTCCATTAGTCATTGCGTACAGGCAGGCCCAGCTGGAAATAGGTCCCCAGGGCCCACGGGGGTGGCGAGGGGGCGGGCAGGGGATGCATCCTGGCCACAGTCCCCCCTGTTCCCCTGCCCGGCTCCTCTCAGAACTCCTGCGAGGGGATCACGTGTGCTCAGGACTCATCCGGGAGACGCAGGAAGAGCCCACGTTGGACCCTGTCCTGTATTTCATCTGCATGCACAGCGTGGAGGAAAGAAGTGCTGGGCTGATCTGCCCGCCACCCTGTACTCCTCAGATTCCCAGGGTGCCCACAGCTCCCGGAGGCCCAGGATACGAGACAGCTGCACTCACGTGGCCTCTCCGGGCCTTTGGACTGTCCATCTCCATGTCCACTGTCTCCATG
This sequence comes from Myotis lucifugus, assembly GCF_000147115.1. Classification (NCBI taxonomy): domain Eukaryota; kingdom Metazoa; phylum Chordata; class Mammalia; order Chiroptera; family Vespertilionidae; genus Myotis; species Myotis lucifugus. The sequence continues at coordinate 68,434 of NW_005871746.1, read as the reverse complement.
TCCACAGCAGCCGTGGGCCTGGGTTCATTGGTCTCCACTCCCATCGCCTCCTCTTGGCCATGTCTGGCCTCGCATCCCACCTCGGCTGCAACAGAAGCAACACCGTCCAGCCACTGACTGCTGGATGCTGGCGCTATGCCCGTGAGCTGTTTCCTGCCTCCTGACTGCAGTGGCTCCCAGGGAGAGGCCCAGGCACGCAGCTCAGCCTCAGGTCCACCCCTCAGGGGTCCTCTGCTTGGGTCCCATGCTCTGAGGCCGATGTAGGAACAGAAAGTGGCACAGGCCACAGGCACTCACCGCTGCTCCGTCCGCTCCACCAGACCCACTGTTTCTGGTGAAATACTGCCTGCTGAGGGGTGGGGGTGAGGACTCGGGGCAGGACACACAGGGGCCCTGTTCCCAAAGCTCACAGGCAGAGGTACTCCTGACACCGTTGGCCACACCTGCCCTCCCACGCCCCCAGGGCATTCCCGGGGCATACACTCAGGGTCAAATAGCTGGCTGATGGTCACATCCTGCAGCTGCATCACGTCTGAGATCATGGTCGTGGATCTCCGGAGGTCATCGATGTGCACGGACCGCCACAGCCCTGCAGAGGCAAAGCCACCCGAGTCTCCGCGTGTCCTTCATCCAGAAGCAGGGACATGCTGCTGGTGCCGGCAGCGACACACAGCTGCCGAGTGAGACTTGTGTCCTGGAGCCTAAACCCCTGGCCCAGCCTGCATCTCAGCTTCTCAACCAGAAATCCATGCCAGACGGAAATACCTGATGTGGAAAGGCGGCCCGAGCTGGTGGACCTTTTATATGTTTGGTGTTCTACCTGTGGAGCCGCGGTCAGTACAGGGCCGGCCGGGGGCACTGGCAGGGAGGCCTCCCATTGTCTATGGAATTATTAAAGTAAATCACATTTGCTGGTTCTAGAAGACCAACTTTCTCACATCATAAATACTTGGTGAGCCATTTGTCAGGAGAGGCAGGAAGGATGGAGAGAGGGAGAGAGGAAGGTTGATTTAAGATAGCATTCCTCCTCACCCCAAAACAGGCATAAAGTATCAGTGTGTTCATCACAGGTGCGTTGGAAATACCTTCTCTGCATTTCCCATTTGTTTGCCAGTCGCTCAGTGGTTAGAGCATCAGCCCAAGGACCAAAGGGTTGCTGGCTTGACTCCCAGCCCCAGGGTCTGGGTCGGTGTGGAGGCAACCAATCAATGTGTCTCTCTCATGTTGATGTTTCTCTCTCTCCCTCCCTCACTCCCTTCCACTCTCTCTAGAAATTAATTTGGAAAAAACATCCGTGGATCAGGATTAAACAAAAAGAAAATCACAAAAACAAATAACAGCAACAAAAAAGTAGATGCTGAGGAACCTAAGACACTCATGGAGAGTTTACAAGTTAATACAGAAAATTCTATGTGCTGAGCAGCAAGTCCAAAGATGGGTGTTTTTAGTAGGAATCAACAGCAACAAGTTTAATCTCATATGAAATGAATATTGTGGTAGTAACACTAATATTCCAATTTCAGACTTGTATACCCTAGGACCGAGCTAGAAATAACTCAAACGGGACTTACGTAACCACATTTACTAATTTGTTTGTCCTACCTCCGTGGAATCCCACATAGGACGTTCCACTTTCCATCCGGGACAGTTTTGTGATGAAATAGACGAAGATGCAGGCCTTATTTCCTTGTATCTTGTTGATTTCATTGATAGCAGAATACCTATTTTTTAAAACAAACAAGCAAAACCAAAACAAATTGAAGCAGCAAAAACAAAGCCAATACACAAAACCGAAGTTGCGAAGTAGCTGGAGGGTGTCCTAGGAGCTGGCAGGTTGAAGCTCAGGGTCTCCCTTCTTTCAGTTTTAAATAAACGTCGCCCTTGTGATTAACTCTCTTCCGAGAGAATGAGGGCACGTTCTCTAAGAAGGCGAATTTTCTCCCCCATCCCTGTGTCCCTCAGCTTTGGAGGGGCATTTCTTATGGATCATAAACTCTACTCTGGGATCCACGATGGCTTCCCTCATCCCACCGAAGGCAAGTCTAGCGGGACTTTGCATTTCAAGAAGCAAGTTTCCATGGACAGAAAACCAGTGGCCAAAGAGCCATGACACAAAGTAACAGGAACACAATTCTGAAGGCATCATATTTACCTGACAAACACTATTTAAAAATCCAAGAAATACAAATGAAATCATTTCCATCCTGTTCCTGCCCTTCACCTTGCAATAAATTCAAATTGTATCATTTAAAGCTAATCATGACCAAAACATGTCTGCAAACCCATGTTTCTAGGATATTCATTTTTATCCTATTAATGTTCTATTTACACTTCTTGCGTTTCTCCATTTTGGTATTGTTCTTAGCCTTTCCTCCTTTTTGCTTCTCTTTTTTCAGTTTCTTTAGTCCATGATTGGAAAAATGAAAAGGAAGAGCCGGTTTTATTTTTATTTCTATGTGTATTATGATCCTGTACTGTCTTCAGGGAAGAAATCCTTTAGGTGCTTTCCAAAAGAACAAAACGTACTTAGCCGAGGCGATGAGCTGAGCACTGTGAACACCGTCCTCAAAATCTGTCTGGATGATGAGGATCTTACGTGTGGCTGTGCTTGTCAAACAGTTTCTGAAAAAAAGAGGAATTACACAAGTTATTTCTCTATCCTAAAAAGGGATGATAAAGCCCTTCCTTTCCTCCCCCCACCCCAGAACTATGGGAACTATAAGGGCTACTATTCAACTATTCAGGCGGGATTCTCTTCTACAAAGTGAGTGGGCAACCCAGAGGGGAAAAAATAAACCCCAATAAACACTGCCTAATGAGACCCGAGGACCAGGTTTCAGAGAAGGATGCCCACCCAGAAGACAACAGTGGTGACAGGGACTCTGGAGGATTTAACAAGTGTCATTTTCTGAGTCCCGGGTCCTCACGTTCATTACCCAGCACTGCTGACAGCACCGTGGTCACTCCAGCCACACAAACGACATACGATGTGGCCAGAGCTGAGGACGGAGCCCAGAGGGAGGGCAGGCAGGGGACCTCACCGAACTTCTTTGAGGAATGAGTGCTCGGTGTCAAACTGCTGCAGTGACAGGATCATGGGTTTCAGAGCCCTGTCGTTCACTTCTGATTCCAACATCTCACAGTCGTGACTGGTGAGCAGTCTGGAGAAAGTAGTAATCTGCAAGGTCATGGAATGCAAACTATTTGCACGTCTCCTAGGGTTAGATCCTAGAAACGCGAGCATGTTCAGCCAGTACCTTTTATGAGCTAGCACGGTGCTGCTGGCACAGACAGAAAAGAATCCAAACCCAGAGTTTTTGAAAACAAGGCAGTGCTGAGGGGAACAGAACCCAGGATCAGAAGGCAGTGGAGAGAAGACACCCTGTCCTGAAGACGGAGTCTCCTTCCCAGACTCAGGCGTCTTCCTGCTTTGGTCCTTACTGGAAAGTGTAACTATCCCTTAGGACTCAACACAAATGGCATTTCCTCCCTGGCAACCTTGCTTCATACTTTCAGATGGAGTTAGCTGATGACGCCCCTTCCTTTGCATGGTTACCAGCAATTCTCCGTGCCACTGGGTCACACCGCGTAGTGCAACCAATGCTCATTATGGGAATGCTGATCTGGCAGCTGCCAAATCCCCTGTCTCTAGGCTGGCCTTCCCACTGAGCTTCTACATCCAATTGCATGACAGTCACATCCTCCTGGGTTGACAGGGGCACCAAGTGGAATTTACCTCTGTCCCC
>NW_005871746.1:0-64588 GCF_000147115.1 Myotis lucifugus | reverse complement strand
CCAGGATCCTCTATTGTGATTAACCAGACCTCTGGCCATCCAAGGAAGTACCCGGGAATCATCCCCAGACTCCTCCATCTCCCGCAGCCCTTATACGGGATCAGCCGTTCACTCTGCCAATGTATTCCTAACTATTCCTTTCTAGCCATCGTCATTTACTTTGAACACTCACAGCAGCCTCCCCACTGGTGTGCCTTTTCTATGATAGTCTCTCATCACACCTTCCCCCCATGTCAGCACACATCTCTCCATCACTCCCCTCCACACAGGAAAGATCAAACTCTCAGTGCCACCAACAAGGCCCTCCATGAAGTCTCTCCAATGGTCGCTCACCCCACCTCTCAGCACTCCCGGCTTTGCATATTAGGCTCCATCAGTGAACCACCCCTGATCTCCTGTACAGGCTCTGCTGTTTCTCACCTTGACACCTTCGAGTGTGATACATTCCCAACCACAATTCCCAATCCCTGCGGGGGCCACCTCTTAAAGAAAATCCTGCCTTGTGGGGAGGTATGGGACTTGGTTGGAAAGTCTGCAAGGAGGACTCTCCAGAAGGTCAGGGACCTGTAGGGGGACCTTGTCAAAGCCAGCAGACCCTGCCTTGACTTTTCCAAACAAGTCTGAGCCCCCAGGTGTTTTAGTGGAATCTTTATATTTAGACTTCAGAACATCCTTGCTCAAAGGACACTGCAGACGCATGTGTCTTCTCAAGGATACTTACCCTGCTGATAGTATCTAATAGTTAATTTTAGTTCAAGCTGTTGCTATAATAAAAGCCTAAGGAGGCAGGTGAACAGGGCTGTCTGGTTCCTTTAGCCAGGCAGTCCCTTAGTCCTCTCTTTCACATAAATATGTGTCAGAGTAATCATTCATCCATCTCTCAGAGTCTGCTGGTCAGCCCCAGCACTGCCTGTTTCTAGCTGGTTTACTCAGTGGTTACAGCATTGGCCCATGGATCAAAGATTTTCAGGTTCAATTTCGGTCAAGGGCACATATCTTGGTTGCAGGTTCATACCCACCCCAGTCAGGGTGCGTGTGGGAGGCAACCAATTGATGTGTCCCATGTTGATGTTTCTCTCTCTCTCTCTCTCTCTCTCTCTCTCTCTCTCTCTCTCTCTCTCCCCGCCTCCCATTCTATCTGAAAATCAATGGAGAAAATATCCTCGGGTGAGGATTAACAAAAAAAGAAGATCCCATCTGACCTCAGCCTGACCTGTGTTGCCCCTCTTTGCCTGGGGAAAGCATTCTGGAATGATAACAATGGCACGGGTTCATGAGTCTGTCTGTCCACCTTACATGGTATGCTGAGCAAGGACAACAGTGGGATGCATTCCCAGTGCCCTGAGCACAGTCCTCAAACGTGGTGCTTCCTGTGCTGAGGTTCCTGTCCATATGAAGTGTTGCACAGACATTGGCGCCCAAATTGCAGTGAGACTGAACTTTAATACATATCTGGGTCTCTTCACATGTAACATGAAGAGGAAGCAAAAGTCTCAACATACTTTGCAGCTGGTGTGGCTCAGTGATTGAGCATCAATCTATGAACCAGGAGGTCAGGTTTCTATTCCTAGTCAGGGCACATGCCCGAGTTGTGGGCAGGAGGCAGCTGATCCATGATTCTCTCTCATCATTGATGTTTCTATCTATCTCTCTCCCTTCCTCTCTGAAATCAATAAAAGTATATATATATATTTTAAAAAAACCTTCAATCTATCCCTTTCTGATTCCTAGACATGGACTAGAGGAGAACCTTTCATTGTTTACACCAGTGATCAAGGACTCTGAAGTGAAAGAGGGTGATAGTGAAACTGTAGGGAGAGAATCACCTCTGTGAAGAAGACGTGGCGCTCCGGACTCGGCCCACGGAGGTGAGCCTGCAGGAAGTCTGCAAAGGAGTTGTGCTGCTGCCCATAATAGTATTCTCGGGACAGGGACTGTGCAGCAAACTGGCCCAGGGGGGAGGTGCTGAGCCGGACCACAGCATCGGGTGTGGCACAGTCCAGCAGCACCAGCTTGGCGTCCTCCAGGACCTTATGGTAACACTCGTGGCTCGGGGCCCCAGGCCCAACCCTCTCGATGACCTGGAGCACCACCGAGGCACAGGTGTCTGCGTGGTAGCCGATGAAGACGTCAGGAGGGCTGTACCGGGTGTGCCGGGTGGAAACCTGCACTGCCTTGAAGTCGATGAATTTGTCCACCCAGGCCTTGAGCTCCTCCACAAGGTCCTTCTGCCACTTCTCCAGGACAGTGTTGAGGTCCAGGTAGTGCTTCTCCAGCCGGTTGATGAGGGGAGTGGGGAAGTGCTTGCAGACGACGTCTTTCTCCTCAATGACGATGAGGCGGAAGTCGGGGTGCACCCGGCACTTGACCCGGTGGGTCCCCAGGCCAAGGTCCACGTACTTCTGGCCCCCGAGGTAGACGTAGTACTGGTTGAGGGCGTCGTAGAGGCTCTCATAGAGGTTCTGCAGGTTGAGCAGCACCACCATCTTGCCCGTCTCCATGCAGATCTTCACGCGGTTGATGTTTCTGCAGATCTGTGTGTACTCCTGGTCCTGCGGGAAGCTGGACCCAAAGATGATCTCGGGCTGCTGGTCCTTGGCGAAGAGCGTCCGCTGCAGGATCTGCAGGGCCACGTAGTTCCTGGTCAGCACCAGCAGGTAGCGGGACTCCGAGTCCTCTGGCCCCGTGCCTGGCGCCCTTGGAAGGTCACCGAACAGGTTCTGCTGGATCAGCTGCAGGGTGCTGACCTCCGTGGTGAGCTTCACCTCGGGCAAGTGGTCAGAGAAAATGTCCAGGGCGTGGATCTCGTCTTTGCCACTGAAGTTCCGAAGGATGGCCTGTGCAATATCTTGCGGGAAGAGCGTCCTGTTAGAAGCTTTTGCGGCGGCAAAGACCATTTTGATGAGGCTGTAGTAGTCTCGGAGCCCAAAGAACTCCTTGTCCTGCTTCGCGCACACCGCCTCGTAGGCGCTGGCCAAGGGCCGGAAGTACCCTTGGATTCTCTCTTGCACAAGGGGCTCAGATGCACAGATCCCCCGGGCGCTCTCGATGAGCTCCCTCTGGCTGGGGCTGCCGCGGGACACGAAAATGCCCCGGTTCATCTTGGCGGGGTCCAGGGCCCAGTTGGAGATGCCGATGAAGCCCACCTTCTTGTGGGGAGCGGGGTCATCTTCAATGCACCCGTCTTCCAGCAGCGGGTGCAGGGCCTTGAGAGGCATCTGGGGCGAATCCTCGGCTAGGCCCACCTCGTCCAGCACCACGACAGAGACATATTGCTCCAGGTCCCGGCCCTGCTGCAGGCGGGCGCAGTGCTTGAAGGTGCCCACGATACCCTGCGGGGTGGAGTGTGGGCTGCACTGGAACGACACCAGGTAGACCTGCTTCAGGCTCTGGAAGAGCTCCGAGGGGGCGGCTGGGCCTTGCATGGCTTCTGCCATGATGGTCTTGGCAAGAGATTTGGAGCTGCCAGGCTTCCCCACCAGGAAGAGTGGGATCTTCAGCTCAATGCAGATGACCATCATGAAGAAGTTCTCCTTCAAGGCTAAGTTCTTGGCAATGGTTTTCCTCAGAGATACGCTCTCCAAGAAGAGGTCTTGCGTCCGCACAATCGTGTCCAGTATGGTCTTGCTGTTGTCATAGGGCAGCGGGAGGAGCTCACAGATGGCTCTGCGGTACTCGTCCTGCTTCTCCAGGGAGGCGTGGTAACACACCCCAACGGCCAGCACCAGGGACCAGAGCACGGGGTCTCTCTTGGAGTTGTCGGGGCTGTCACCAGGCTTGCTGTGAAAGGTGTCCAGCTTGGACAGAAGCATCTTGCTGTGGTCGTAGAACCACCAGAAGACTCTCATGCAGCGTTCCACATCCCGGAGGCTGACGAAGCTGCACTCATTCTCTCCTCTCCGCATGAAGCACTGGGAGGTGTAAAGCACGTTGGTGATCACGCACATCTTGTCTGAGCCAATTGTGGTGGTGTCCACCAGCCTCCGCACGATCTGCTGGATGTACATCCTTTCCGTGGTGTTGTTCAGCTGTCCGAAGTCCCACACCAGGGGCACCAGGCTCGGTGGCAGTGCGTGGACACGGTACACCAGCTGCCGCAGCGGGATGGAGCCCAGCCGGTCTACCGTCTCCTCCGCACGCACCCGGTAGCCCAGCCCAGCAGCCTCCAGGCGGGCAATCATCTCTGGGGAGTGCTTCCGGTAAGGATTGCAGGCCGCGATGACGTGGAGGCCAGAGTCCTCCGCCAGCGGCCGCCCGCCTACCATGTGGTCACACAGGACCTCCTTGATGCAGTTGATGGCGCCCGTGGTGTTGGCCTCATCAAAGAATAGGATGGTGTCGAGCCCGTATTTGCTCTTGTTGTGTTGGGCGAGGGCCTCTGCCGCCTTGACTTTGTTGTAGATCATGTCCGCGCTCATCCCGCCGTGGACCTTGACCAGCTGCAGGGTCTTGGCCTTGGAGGCCCCGCGCTGCAGGTCGCTGAGGAAGCGGATGAGCCGGGTCTTCCCGCAGCCGGTCTCCCCCATGATGATGACGGGGATTCCGCTCCGGAAGCGCATCTCGATGGCCAGGATCTTCAGCATGTTGTCCGTCGTGAGCTCGTATGTGTTGTCAGGGTCCATGGGCTGCTGGATCCCCAGTGCCAGGCAGAGCCGCTCTAGTTTCTCGGGCCGGGGCAGCGCGTCAAAATCCACGTTGAAGGGCACTCCCTGCCGCAGCAGCACCCGGTACAGGTCCTTATTCATGACATCCTTCTTGATCACTTTCTTACTCACGTGGTCGATGGCATCCAAAGTGCCCTTCAGCTTGGGCTCCAGGTGGAAGCCAATGAAGGTCATGGACGTGCGGTCCCCGTTGAAGAACAGGTATGGGTGTGGCTCTGACTCCCACCGCCGGCGGAGAGAGAACGGGGCTATGTCCTCCTCAGTGACCCCATCCATAGTGACCACGTGCTTCCCGGGACTCTGATCCGACATGCACAGCGTTGGGGTGGCGAAGTCTCTCGCCATGAAAATCATGAACGTCACCACAAAATTCTTGAAGCCCCTCAGTATGTCCCCAACCACCGCGGGGTCACAGAAAGTGGAGGCCTCGCAGTCCCTGAGCTGGCAGTTCAGGAAGAGGGCGAAGTTGCGGAGCTCCGCCCAGGAGGGGTCAAGCACCCCGCAGTAGAAGAGCAGGTGCTGCAGGCATTCCTGGGGGGTGCCCTCCACCTGGCCCTTCTGGTACTGGAACGTGTCCAGGTTCTGTTTCTGATAGAACCGCTTCAGATACTGGAAAGGTCTTTGGAAGGTTTCGCTGCAGAACTCTGTGGGGTCCATGCCCGGCTCCTCGAGGTGCCGCTCAGGGCTCAGCTCCATGTAGATCACTTCTTTGGGGGGCCTGCAGGTGACTTTTGGGAAGATGTCAAGAAGACTGAACGGGGGGACACGTGTCCTCTGGAAAGGAGAGAGGTGAATAAAATGGTTACGAAATAAATTCCCTAAAAACATGCTTTTGGTGTTTGCACTCTTGACATGGTCTCTACTGGATAGACCTTCATGAAAAACCACTTTTCATGAAGCAATGTCTGCAGACTCCCCTCAGCACAGGTGGCTGTCGCCTGCACACTCAGCACTGTCAGAGCTGCGGTCCCAGCGGGAGGTGCTTTCACCTGAGCTCCCAAAACCAAATCTTTCCATTATGTGTGAGTGTGTGAGCATAAAGCTCCCTTTTGTTAAGAAATTTATGTGACAGCCTCGCTGCTGTGGCTCAGTCGGTTGGAATGCCGTCCTGTGCACCAAAAGGTTGCAGGTTGGATTCCTGGTCAGGGCAATAGCCATGTTGCAGGTTTGAGCCTCAGTTGGGGTGCATATGGGAGGCAAGCAATCCATTTCTCTCTCTCACATCAATGTTTCTCTCTCTGTCAGATCAACAAAAATGTATCCTTGGGTGAGAATATAAAAAATTTAAAAGAAAGGAATTTATGTGACAAATGCCTCCTTCCCATCTCAGCTGCATCAGGAAAGGTGGTGCTGCCAAGTGGGCGAGTTTAGTGCATCAGAGGTATAGCATCAACCATGAGTCCAAACAAATTGAAGATGCTGCTAATTAATAAAACTTTTTATTCCACGCATTGAAAAAAGTAAGTCTAAGGATGGATTTTTCTTGACTAACCCAGCACTCTGCTGCCTGGCTAAGGCACAAGTGGTGGTGGTGGTGGGGGGGGGGGCGAACATTTAGGAAGGAGCCCACCCACCCTGATGGGACAGGGCCCTGGGTGCGCACCAACTTTGAAGACCTCGTAGGCAGCGCCGATTGCCCTTCCAGGATTTCGATGACATATAAGTGGCACGGGCTCCGAAGCCACATTTTCCCGTTTGAGTCCATTAAGTACTGTAGCACCAGGAGCTTGAAGAGAAATGCCCAGACCCCATCCTGCACCTGGAGAGAGAATCACACGCGCCACCAATATTTAAGCAAAAGACCAGCCCCCAAGGACCTCCTTAGTCTGTTCTTGGACACGATGGGACTGAATATCAATACATGATAAAGAAATTCTTATTTTTTTCCTTGCAAAGAGAGGAAGGAAGAGGGATAGACAGGTCAATGATGAGAGAGAATCATGGATCGGCTGCCTCCTGCACGCCCCCCACTGGGGATCACGCCTACAACCCAGGCCTGTGCCCTGACCTAGAGTTGAACCGTGACCTCCTGGTTCATGGGTCGACACTCAACCCCTGAGCAACACTGGCCAGGTGATAAAGAAATTTATTATGCTTGGAAGGAGGCAGGACAGGACCTAGGAGCCACCGTGTCTTTCTGGACATGGCCACTGGCTGGAATCCCAGGCACTCACCGAGGAGGTCACGTCCAGGTGGAATATCACGGGGCTCGTCTGATACTCGGCGCCCAGGAAAGGCAGCAGGGAGCCCAGGACCTGGTTCTCATCTACCTGAGGGTCAATCAGTCGAATAATTTTGAGAGGCACGTTTTTTCCAGTAAACTTCATTTTCAGAGTTTCATGCAATCTCTTCACGTAGAGAGACTTTCCTGTAACAAACATTAAAATATAGAAATCAGGTTCCTGGGCTGTGGATCAAGAATAAGAGAATCCAGAAATATTTAGTACAAGTCACTTCTCTTCATGCACAATTCAAAACTGATGCAGTGTAACCCAGGATTAAAGAGCTCTCCAGTTTCCTCACTGTTACCTGCTCCCCCCCCCCCCCCCCGTTTCGGGAACAGTGGTGCAAGGTGAGTGTGCCGGGGGAGGGGAGGGGACAAGCAGGATGGTGAATGGGATAACGTCACTGGGGTGGAACCAGTGCTGGGGACTAAAGGTCAGACAAGATCACCTTTTTTTTTTTTACTTCTCCTGCTGACGACCCACATCAACCTCAAAGCAGCTAATGCAGTTTAAAAACAAAACAGGAGCCTGCCGGTGTTGCTCATTGGTTGGAGCGTAGACTTGCACACCAAAGGGGCATGGGTTCGATTCCCAGGCAAGGACTGGTACCTGGGTTGCAGGTTTGATCCCCTGCCCCAGTTGGGGCACAGGTGGGAGGCAACCAAGCGACGCGTCTCTCTCACACCATTGTTTCTCTCTCTCTCCCACTCTCCCTCCCTTCCACTCTCTCTAAAAAGTCAATGGAAAACAAAAAACAAGCAAACATGAGACTTCGGAGAAGGCTGTTCAGAGAAGGAAGGTGGGTGGCTCCAGGCATCACCTGAACCAGGAAGAGTGTCCCTTCCGGTTTGGCTCCAATTTGCAACTTCAGATGAGCCCCACCTCCCTGACTCAGTTTTCCTTCTTGCGGGAGGGCTTCCTCTGAGTCCCCTCCCACCCCTGTGGGACGGGGAAGAGCTGTCCCCCCAGCCGCTGTCATTACCGACACCCGCTCTCGCCGAGGCCACGATCCCCACACACATCCGGTCCCTGAAGGCGGCGGCGGCCGACGGGGTCCCCTCTGGGACCTGGTAGTGATGCGCCAGGTAGGCCCGGGCGGCCTCGAGGGGTGCCCGGGGGATGGCAGGGACCCTGTGCTGGCTGAAGGCCGAGGGCAGGTAGCAGTGCTCCCGCTCGCTGTCGCAGACCAGGACGAGCTGGAAGTCCTCCCGGTGCGGCCAGGTGCGCAGGGCCCGGAGCAGCGCCTCCGCCCGGCAGGCCACCTCGTAGCTCAGCTGGTCCGCGAACAGCAGGCTGTACACGCGGCGGCCAGGGGCGCCCGGGCTCAGGCAGCGGCGAAGCAGCAGCCCCACCTCCTCGAAGGTGGTACCTGGCGTGCACAGCAGCACCTCGTCGTAGGTGGGCAGCGGCTGCTCCGGGCTCTGCATGTAGATGGCCAGGGCGGCCGGCAGCACCTCCGAGTGGCCGCAGACGATGAGGTTGGGCTGGCCGGCCTGCAGACCTTTGGGGAGTCCCCGCATCACGGGAGGCCCGCCCCTGGCTGCCAGGCGTGCCAGGCCACGGCCCAAGGCCTCCAGGTCCAGGCAGTGGGGCAGGAAGGCACGCGTGCACCTCAGGAACTGCTCCATGATGACCCCCAGCTTGTCCACCAGGCCGGACTCACTGAGGAGCAGGATGGGCAATCTCTCCATCACTGTCTGCAGCTCCTGCTTGGAGGTCCCGCCATCACCATCGCCATCTCCATCGTCATCTGGGCCCCTGAAGGCCTCCACGACATCCCGCGGGGTGCACTGGCGTTTGACGAAGGACAGCATGGCAAGGACAGCAGCGCGGGCGCCGGGCGGCTGCCTGGCTAGCTCTGTGCTCAGGTGCACCAGCTGCTCCGCTGTGTAGTAGTTGAGGTGAAAGTGCTCTGCTCGCTTCCGCGCCAAAAACCCCTCCCACTGGCCCAAGAAGTGCTCCATCTGCCTGCACAGCGCCTCCAGCAGAGGGACCAGGGGCGCGTGCCCCTGCAGCGGCTCCAGCAGTGGCAGCCCAAAGTTCATCTGCACGGGCTCGGCCAGCCCCGGGCAGCAGTGCACCTCAACCTTCCAGGCCCGGAACAGGAAGCTTCCAGCAGAATACAGGTTCAGGAAGGCCTGCAGGAGCCTCTGCACGTTGCAGAACACCTGTCGCCAAGGGAAGCAGGAGGCAGGTCTCACTGGCTGACCCCAGAGAGAAGGTGGAAGCAGACTCAGAGCCTGAAGGGCGGGGTTGAGAGCAGAGCCTGCCTTCCTTTGTGACAGAACCTCTTCCTCAGGGAGGCCTGGCGTTGCCAAGATTGAGGGGATCCTGCAAAAACAGTGCAAATGGCCCAGCCTGTGTGGCTTAGTGGTTGAGCATCAACGTATGACCCAGGAGGTCATGGTTTGATTCCCGGTCAGGGCACAGGCCCTGGTTGCAGGCTCAATCTCCAGTGGGCGGGCGTGCAGGAGGCAGCCGGTCCATGATTCTCTCTCATCATTGATGTTTCTATCTCTATTCCCTCTCCTTTCCTCTCTGAAATCAATAAAAATATATTTTAAAAAATTATTTTAAAAAGTACTAATAATCTTTAAAGAAAAATCTCCTAACAAAATGGAGAGGCTGTTCCAATATGCTTCCTTCCTATGGTGGGTCACCTCCGATACCAGTGCAGGCTGCCCACCTGCATCTTTACCTAGTTTTGGATTTTTGCCGATTGGTATAGTAGGGAGGCAATTTAAGTTTCCTTCTAAGGACTGTGCCCGGGCCATCTCCTCTCAGAGCAGCAGATTCAGGGACAATGGTCTCTACGGAGATTAAGCGGGAACCGCTAACCAAAGGGCCTGTCACACCTGAGAAGCCCCATCAGGCCCTGAGTTTGGGTGACAGCCACCCTGCAGACCCACGGGTTCCAGAGCAGAGCCATTCCTAGGGATCAAACCCAAACTGTCCGGGGCCACTGGGAAGGGCGTCCCCAGCCCCGACTGAGGCGCCCACAGCTTGCCCGGAAGCAGACCCCACCTCGGAGAACACCTGCGCCTCGGCACTGTGGTGGTCTTTCTTGCCAGACATGAGCATCAACTTGTTCAGAAGCCCCTTCAGCTCCTCCAGGGAGCACCTGCGCTGCTCCTGGCCATCCGCACTGCTCTCGGGGAGGAGCAAATATAGAGCAGTGTCTGGGGAGATCTGTGGAACAGGACACATTTGGGGATAATTTTCTGGAGGGAGAACCTCACCTCATGCCAGGGCATGAGTGTGTCAAGGAAATGGGCATGTCTGGGGTGTGGGTGTGTCTAGGCTGTGGGCATGCCCAGGAACAGGCGTGTCCTGGAAATGGGTGTACCCAGGGGTGTGGGCGGGTCTGGGAAGTGGGTATGCCGGGAGTTGGGGGCTCACCTGCTGGAGCTCAGTGGGCACCTGGATCACATAGATGCCCCTGCTGTTGATGGCTCTGGCCAGTGACAGCGACGAGTGCTCTACTGAGCCGTGGCTCTCCTTCACCTGCTTCAGCCACCCCAAGTCCCTAGCAGAGTCTCGCTGTTGGGACAGGAGAGAAAACAGCCATCCATCGATCCATCCTGTTCTTTCTCTCTTCCTGTGGGCACGGCCCTCCCACCTCAAGGGCAAATGCCTTCTCTGGACAGGTCAGCCCTCGGGGTGGAGTTGGGGGGCTTCCTCCTGCGCTGCCCAGACTGGAACACCTAAGAGGTGTCCTTCAATCAGGGATGGGGAACCATTTTTCTGCCAAGGGCCATTTGGATATTTATAACATCATTCACTTAATATAAGTTTATGTTGCTATGAAAAAAGCTCCCAGATTTATTTATTTATTTATTATTTTAAAAATAAATATATTTTTATTGATTTCAGAGAGGAAGGGAGGGGGCAGAGAGAGAGAGAAGCATCAATGATGAGAGAGAATCATTGATCAGCTGCCTCCTGCACACACACCCCACTGGGGATCAAGCCCATAACCCAGGCATGTGTCCAGACCAGGAATCAAACCGTAATCTTCTGGTTCATAGGTCAATGCTCAACCACTGAGTCACCATGGCCTGGTGCTCTCAGATTTATTGAGTTTCGAGTCCCAGCTGGGGTTGCCTTGGCAGGTCCAGACAAATGATTTCGAGGACCTTGTACAGCTGTTCCCCATCCCTCCCTGACTTAAATGGAAATGTGTATTTTTTTCTGATAAAACATCCATCAATCCCAATTGTGGGAAATACCAAAAAATATACAGAATTAAGTCACAACTACTACCATTTGGAGAAAACACTGGTGACATGTGAGCATGTTTCCTTTCCGTCTATTTTTCTTTCATGTGTTTTACATGCAGTTTTATATTCTACTTCATAACATACAAGCTAGAGAAAGCATTTCCATATGTGAAGAAAACCCTTGGCAAACATGGTCTTGAACATGTGATGTGTGATGATGTGCACAGTCATGGCCCTGAGTCCCACTGAGCCATGAGCCAGGAATAAAACTCACCAGTTTACTGGGCAGGTGTGGGTCGTTTTCCAGAGCCTTCCACAGCTCCTTCAGGTGTCCCGTGAATGCATGGAAATCTGTGCTCATGTCCAACTTGTAGAGCAGAGAGCTGTAGCCCTGGACGGCGTCATGGAAGCAGGCTACGCGGTCCATGTCCATGTCATTCTCCCCCGCGAAGATGAACGCCAGGTCCACAAACACCTTCAGCTCGTTGATGCCTTGGGGCGAGAGGGGACAGGTGAGGGTGGGGCCACTCCATGGGACACGAGGCTCACACCATGGACAATAGTCTTTCGAGGAGCTATACATGGACATCCAGTGTATTTTTAGGGATTGATCTGCTTTCAATAAGATTCCAGGCACCTTTTCTCTTGCTTCTAATTGGAATACCACTGACCAGTGCCTGAACTCACTAACAGTGGGGTACAGACACCACACGAGGCTGTGTGCCCCTGACTCCATTTATCCATGCAATGTCACCATCCTTTAAAAAAATTAATTCTCTCCTGAGGATATGCTTTTATAATCGATTTTACAGAGAAAGGAAGGGAAAGAGAGAGAGACATGGATGTGAGAGAGAAACATCAATTGGTTGCCTCCCATACATGCCCTAAAAGTGGATTGAACCCACAACCTATGTTTGTGCCCTGACCAGGAATTGAACCTACAACCTTTTGGTGCACGGGATGATGCTCCAACCTATTGAGCCACACCAGCCAGGGCAGGAGCAAGGTTTTTAAGAAAATGATCCCCCTTGCCCAGCCGGCGTGGCTCAGTGGTTGAGCATGGATCCATGAAATCAGGAGTTCACGGTTTGATTCCCTGGGCACATGCCCAGGTTGTGGGTTTGGTC
The DNA here is from genome assembly GCF_000147115.1 of Myotis lucifugus. Lineage (NCBI taxonomy): Eukaryota > Metazoa > Chordata > Mammalia > Chiroptera > Vespertilionidae > Myotis > Myotis lucifugus. The sequence continues at coordinate 52,352 of NW_005871746.1, read as the reverse complement.
CCCAGTGTGGGGCGAGCAGAAGGCAGCTGATCAATGATTCTCTCTCATCACTGATGTTCCTATTTCTCTCTGCCTCCCTCTATCTTCCTCTCTGAAATCAATAAAAATATTTAAAAGAAAGAAAGAAAATGACCTCCAGCTGTCCACAGCAAACCTACAGAGTGAGGGAGCACTGGCCAAGGACACAGCTTTTACACCAGAGCATGAGAAATACTCTCCTGATGTAAATTCTACCAGAGACCACGCAGAGCACACATCCTAAGGAGTGCAGATGGCACCCTCTGTCCTTTCCCCAGCCCGTCAACTTAGAACAGTCACCCATGCGCCATTGGGACACCCAGGCTCCTGCAAACCCCAGTGACGACCATACCTTTGACAGCCTCCCGGACCCAGTGGACGAACTCCCTGGCCAGGGCCAGCTCCAGCAGACACTGGCACCGGGCCTCGTCCAGGTGCCGCAGCAGCTTGTTGGCACTGATGACCTGCCTGTCGATCTGGCCCAGTTTTCCATGGCGAGAGTTCTCAGAGGCTTCGGTCTGTAAGACAAGGCTCTGTTGTGGGCTGAAGCTGGTCACCTGGAGCCCTGAGTCTGAGCAGGAACACAGACCGTCCCAACGGCCCCTGAACCTCCTGGGTTTGTGGCTGCTAAGATGTGGATGGGCACACGGGTCTCTCATCCCAGAACTGGATGCTGTATCCCCCTCCCCTGATCAGTAATAAACACCCCTGGTCTCTGGGGACATTCTGCTAAGCAGCTTCCACAAGAACCGCCTGGCACGTATTATTTTCCTGCGTTGTAGGTGGAAAAGTGAGGGCCCAGGCCTGGGACCCACTCCAGAGCCCACTGCTACAGCTCACGCCTATGCAGGTGTGATTCCAAATCGTGTGCTGAGTTTCCATCCTCTTCACACCCTTCTCTGCTGCTGTGCAGGCCCCAGTCTGCCTCCTAAACTCTCGTCCTCAAAGAGCAGAAACCGAAAGACCCCCTTCTTACTGATGTTCACAGAAGTCACTCTTCGGGCGGCTCCCACAGACAGGAGGGGGCAGCCACGGAGCCAGGCCTTGGCTCTCTACAAACATCCAACATCTGAGAGGGCCACACAGACCTGTCCTGTGTCCTTGATGCTCGTGTCAAGGAGCAGTCACACTATGTATAAGCCGAGGGGAAACCAGGTCCCTGCACATTCAGCACCCAGTGAAATGCAAACAGGAAACTCCCGTCCAGGCTTTACAAGCCAGAGAGCCCAGGGCTGCCAGGAGTCTGAGCTGGGACCCCACCTGAACCCCAAGGGTCCCTGGCAAATAACTTACGATTCTTAGTACAAAGTGGAGAAGACTGAAGTCCCCGGTCAGGCCCAAGGTCTCTTTGACCTCCAAGATGATCTTGGCTGCCTTGGCAGACAGATGCAGGTGGTGGTATTCCCTGACCTGCTCCATTCGCTCCTGGATCCAATCCCTTGGGTCACTGGGGTCCAGGGCACACATGACACTGAGGTCAAAGGTGAGTTCCTCGTATTTATTCACAAAGACGCCGAAGATAGTGTGCACTTCCCCAAAGGTGAGCTCGCCCGACCTCAGGTCCTCATACAGTTTCCTGAACTTGTTGAAGCAAGGAAGGTACAGGTCATCATACATATCTTCAATGTCCACAAGCGGCCCTCCCTGTGCCTCCTCCTCCTCTGGCGGAAGGAGCGCCCGGGCGGCCTCTGCCCAGAAGGTCCAGAAGATGTGACTGTCCTTGAGCAAGTCTATTGTTGTGGCCATTTCTTGAACGTGGGCGCTCAGGTTGTAGTGCGTTACCCACTCCATGTCTAAGGAGGTGGGGGATGGACTCGCCATCACGACCTCATTTAGGCATTTCCTGCCCAGGTCTTCTGCGTGTTTCTCAGCAATCTTTCTGCAGTCCACTGCAAAACCATAAGAGGACGTCATCCGTGAGCCCACCAGTCCAACGGGACTCTCCCCTCCCCCTCGCTGCTCCTGAGGAAACTCGAGGGATCACACTCGCTGGCATTTTTTCTCTCAATAAGAATCCAGACAGCGCTCCCCCCACCTTCAGTTTTCACAACAAAGCCTTATAAGTTCTGGGTGAAGAAAGGCACCCTCTTCACCCGCTCCCCATACCCCACTTCGATGCCAGAACAGAGAGAGATCTGTAAAAAGTCACACACCACCTGGGCAGGAAGGACAGAGAGCCACAACCTGTAAGATGGGACAGTGGATGGGCCCATGGGAAGTGGGGCCCAAGGCCTAGAATGTGGAACCGCAGCCTGCCATGGGGACACTGGGAGCCCAGCAGGTTCCTGCTCAGGGAGCTGGACTGTGGGGATGCTGATGAGACCAGGAAGGGACAGGCTGCTTTTCACCCCATTCCTTCTTCTTTCCCTCCTCCTCTCCCTCCACTGGCCTAGTAGCAGCGGGAGGTCCCATTCCCGCCGCGGCACAGAGGGTGGGGGACCTGGAGGTCTCAGGTCCGTGGGGAATAATGGCATTTCCAGACATACATGGCACTGAACTTCAGGAGTAAGAAAGAGGGGACAGAAGACACAGGGGCAGCAGAAGGCAGGCGGGAGCACCAAAGGGAAAGGGGGCCGACCCGGCGCTGGAAGCCCTGCAGCCCACTCCTCTCTCAACTCCCAGAGCCATGCCCATGTGAGGATGGGAGATGCAAGCGCCCCACAGAGAAGACTCCAAGGCACAGCACATCCAAGGCCCTTCCCGCTGCCAGTTCTCTGTCAGCTTACCAGGCTCCTCACTTACTGTCACAAGAAAACCAAGAATGTCCAGAGCCTTTCACGTGGGTGGTAGATAGGAAAACACAGCAACAGGTAAAAGGGACTCGGTAAAAGGGACTCAGAGGAAAGGAAAAACTATATGCAAAATAGAAAAACCCCTAAACCCCAAATATCAATAACCTCAGGAAGATAAGATACCGTAACCACGAACAAGCACCGAGGGCACAGAAAAAGGGCGTCCAGTCCTGGCAAGAGAGGAAACGCTCAAGGAAACAGTTTAAGAGAATGTTCCAGATCTCAAGGGCTTGGATGTCAAGTTTCGAAAGACCACCAAATTATGCCCAATGGTTGGAGAGAAAATGCACCCATACGGGGGCCCACATTTCAGAATCCTGGGGACAAAGAGATCTAAGAGCCTCCAGAGAGAAAATGTCCCCACAAAGGAGCAGCCATTAGCATTGCTCTCGACTTCTCAATGGCCACGCTGCAGAGACCACGGTGCCACATGCGCAGCATCTGGAAGGAATAGGACTTCCTGTCTGTAATTCCGACCGAGTCCACGATTACCCTAGTGTGAGGGCAGACATTCGCAGACTCACAAGGACGCAAGAATTGACCCTTTTCAGTCCCATTTCGCAGGGATATAATGGAAGATAATGTTCAACTAAAACCCAGGAGTGAGAGCGGGAGTCCAGGGTCCCAGAAACAGACCCAAACGAGGAGTGAGGCGAAGAACAACCCCAGGACAACCCCAGGAAAGTTAAAACAAAGGCCAAACAGTGAGGCAATCTGCAGCCAGCTTGTCACTAACAAGCCGCTATCTTCCCCAGCCAAGGACATAGCAAATGGTTAAAAACCTCCCTCATGAGAGACTGCAGAGAGGGAGGGGAGGGGAAAGGGAAAAAAGGCAGTTGTATTTCTTTCACTCCCTAAGCAGAGAAGCCAGCCTCCTCAAGGCGTGGCAGGATAAAATTGCCAGGTGCTTCTCATGAATTCTGGGAAGGCCACAGCAAAGTAAAAAGGGGCCTTGAGAATTAATCTGCACCAAATATTCAGCAGAGGAATTCTGTAACCTACAGGTAGGAGGGTATATAACACCTCAGACCCCCACCCAACCTGCTCTTCAGATTAGCTGAGAACCCGTCTGTGCTTTATGAGCCAGAAGTATACGTTTGCTTGCTTTGCTTTTTCAATAAAGGTGCATGCTTTAATTGCTTTAATAAATTGGCTCTCCGTATAAATTCATTTATATGAGAAGACAAGGATCCAGGCTGGGGACATCCTCTCCCACTGGCCCAGGGGCTCCCACTGGCCCAGGGGCTGTCCTGTCCAAGAACCTCTCCAGTGTCCATCAGAGGTGCCTCGATGAGACAAGAATTTCCAATCTAGAGGAAACCAAGCTTGTGCGTGAAGGTAAGGTGATCGTGGTCTCCTTTGGGGCTCGGCGGTCAAAGCGCATTTACACAGTGGTGACCATTCAGGCCCTGAGCAGTGAGCAAATGAAGAGTGAGTAAAGGGAATAGGAAAGGTGGTGTGTGTACGGCAGAGACTGGAGAAACTAAGAGCCCTAATCGTCCACCATGGATAACACTTAAACCCGGAAAATCCAGAAGCAATTTAAGCGTGTTTTTTGAGAGGGACAAGGTGACAGGTCCAACTTTGTTTAAAATGGACACTTTACCAACAACCTGCTCTCCTCTGACCCTGAAGTTTGGTTCATTAAAATTCTGATGCGAGTTACCTTTCACCCAGTGTTTCACCCCCTCGCACAGCTTCAGAAGACTGTCCACCCGGCTCTGCTCTTTCTGTAGAAATTGTAGTTCTTTCCACCTGGAGTCCAGCACGTTCTTCATATCGTATTTTTCCTCCTGGGGTGAAAGACTTTTTCTCTCTGGGAAAAAAAGTTACGCAATAGAACAAAGGAACATATTCTTTTCTGTGGCAACCATTTCTTCCCTCTTCTTTTGAATGTGATGCACACTCAGGTATATGGGGGTGGGAGGAGGGAGGGGGCTGCGAGCCCAGCCCCTCCGTCCAGGTGCCCGCCCTCAGCAGCATGGGATGGGCCTTGAGCACTCGAACTTGGTCATCACTTTCCTGAGGATTAGACACCATGTGACACGAAATGCAACATCTGATTCCATCTGGAATCCGGTTGCTCTCCATAACAGTACTGAAACAACTGACAAAACCTAGATGGAGTATGGACATTCCAGGGAGTCACCTGTTAAGGTTAATTTTCTGACTTTAGTGGTTATGTTGTAGTCACGTGGGGAAAGTTCTGACCTAGAGGAAATACACACTGAAGTTCTTGGGAATGATGGGTATTCGTTGGGCAACCTACTCTCAAATGGTGTAGGGCTTTTTGAACAGTTCTTTCAATATAGTTCCCATTGTTTTAGAATGTTGTGATTGTTTCAAAAATAATAAATAAATTCATCCATCTTTTTTTCCCAAAAGAAAAAAAATAATCTGTCCTGTCAATTTAGTGGCAAGAAGAGCCCCTCATCATACCAAGGACAAAGACCACCCTTCTAAGGAACCCTGTGAGCATAGACATTCCCCGTCCGGGTTCCTCAGCAGCCAGGTGTCCCGCATCAGCACCATACTCACTCAGCTCCCAGATGTCAAGAAACTGAGTCATGTGATTCCTGATCAGCTGCAGCTGTTCCACCAACACCGTGCGGCTGAGGAGGGCCTCGGCCACCTTGGTGAAGACCGAGTCTGCCGTGGCCATCAGCTTCTTGCCATCCTCCGTGATGTGCGCTAGTATTTTCTCGTCGGTTCCTGCTCAGGTTTATAACAGTTTAAAATCAGAGCCTGCCTGTTTCCTGCATGGCTCCCACTGCAAGCTGAGGCCTCCTGGGCTCTCCTTGCTGCCTGGACCAATGCTGGGCAACACGTGCAGAGGCCTCACACACTTCCTCAATCATGAAGACAATTCCTCCAACTGCACAGTCAGCTGAGAGAACCACGTTTCTCGGGTTTTTAAAATCGGTGCGCCCTTCAGTATTCTGGACCCACACACACTTTCCTCTCAATTCCCTCATTTCCAGAATTCCCACGGCAGAAGAATTCACCCCAGCAAGGTGGCATCACAGAGGCGCTTTCATGGCCCATGGACACAGGTGCACCAACTAGGTCCTGCTCTGCTTATCCTGGCTATCTTGAAAATTTTGAATGTGAATTTCAGGATCAATTTAGAGGGCAGAATTTAAAAATATACTTAGCTTAACCACCAGGAGATTTCTCTCCAAGTAATAGCTGGGTTGTACAGTATTTTGAGGACACCAAGTTTATCTATGCCACTAAAAATCAATACGGCAATTTTATTAGTAATTGCAAAACCTAGGAAGCACCCAAGATGTCCTTCAGTAGGTGAATGGACAAACTGGCCCATCCAAACAATAGACTATTAGTCGATGATTTAAACACACACACAAAAACGTGCACACCCTGGCCGGTGTGGTTGGGCATTGTCCCACATACAGAAAGGTTGCTAGTTCAGGGCACTTGCCTGGGTTTGGGGCTTGATCCCCAGTAGGGGGAGTGCAGGGGGCAGCCAATCAATATTTCCCCTCATGCCGATATTTCTCTCTCTCTATCCCTCCTCCCTTCCTTCTAGTCTCCCTAAAAATCAATGAAAAAAATATCCTCTGGTGAAAATTAACAACAAAAACACACGGGGACCTTCAGGAGGACCCTCAGGACAGCTTCAAGGACACAGCAGCTGTGACCAGCAGGTGTGCCAGGGATGGTGGCCTTAGGATTGGTTCTTATCCACATCCAAGACACCCTGGCCCTTGCTGGGCCCCTCTAGCCCATTGGCTTCCTTGCTGGACATCTGCTGCCCTCATCAGGTGTCAGGTCAATGTCCTGCCCTGTTGCAGGTCAGAAGGATGTGAGTGGACACCCCCAGAACATACTGTACAGTTTGAAGAGATGCTTGACGTCTGGCCACGTGAGTAGGTATTTCAGAACCTCAGCCAAGTCGTCCACGGCCTCCCCGTTGCACCTGGGCCAGGACTTGGTGACCACAGCGGACGCGAGGATCCCGAATCTCTGCAGGTTGCTCTGAGAGAGTCCCTCCAGAATGCTGGTCTGTGGCTAAAGAAAATGAGAACAGAGAAGGGAATTCAGGAAGGTGTCTTTTTGGGGTTATTTTTTTGTTTTGTTTTTAAGTAACAGAAGTAAATTACCCAATTTCAGAAACCTATTATGACTAGTTTACAAAGCTTCAAAAAAACCGACAAACGAGTAAAATACTTCACTTTTATTAGGGCATTTTGCTTCGCTGTGAATTGTCTCCTTGAGCAGCAACCCCCAGAAACGTGGCAGTGTGGACTCACAGACACGCCCCACACATCACACCCCTCCCTCTGGCTCACCACCAGTGTCTGCATTTTTCCTGCACTTTCATGTCATGAAAAACAGCAAACATAGCATCAGTAAATCATCAATCCATCAAATACTTTGTATTCCTAAACTGTCTTTTGTAAGGCCGCCTGCATACAGCACATACTAGTATATTGTAGGACTCTTCTCTGCTTCCCCAAGACACAAAATGTTTTCTTTTCTTTAAGTTTAAAATTTTTACCAAAAGTGTCAGCCTGGGCACCAAAGGGTCTTGTGTTTGATTCCCAGTCAAAGGCACATACCTGGTTGTAGGTTCCAATCCCAGCCCCAGTTGAGGTGCATTCAAGAGGCAACCAATCAATGTGTCTTTCTCACATCGATGTCTCTCTCCTCAATTCTCCTCTCTCCTCTCTCTCTCTCTCTCTCTCTCTCTCTCTCTCTCTCTCCTCTCTCCCTCTCTCTCTCCTCTTCCTCCTCCTCCTCCTCCTCCCTCCCTCCCTCCCTCCCTTTCATTCCCTCTAAAAATCAATGGAAAAAGTATTCCCAGGTGAGGATTAACTAACTAAGTAAATAAATAAAAGGATAAAAGAAAGCTGTATCCAACTACTTATAAAAAGGATTAAACACCGAGACCAGGAGGGATTTATCCCAGGGATGAAAGGTTGGTTGAACATAAAAAAAAATTGAATGTAATACAACGAATCAATAGAAAAAAATTACCTGATCATCTCAATAGACTAAGAAAAGTATTTGACAGAATCCAGCACCCTTTCATGATAAAAATACTGAACTGAAACAGAAGGCACTCCTCACCTGGTAAAGGGCACCTATCATCTATGGAACCCCCAGCTAACTCCACGCTCAGTGGAGAGAGAAGCAAGACAAGGGAGGCCCCTCTCTCCACATCTATTCAACTTGGTGCTGGGAGCTCTGCTCATGGTGGTCAGGCAGAAACAGGCATAAAAGGCACCCAGATCAGAAAGGAGGAAGAAAAACTCTCTCTGTTCACAGATGACATGATCTTACAGAAAGTGCTAAAGAGCACACAGGCCTACATGCACACACAGACCTACATGCACACACACCTACACACACACACATGCACACATGCATACAAAGAAGGAGGCTGTGCCTGAGAGGTGTTGTAGAGCAGAATATCTCCTTACTTTGCAGGAAAAAAATTCCTAAGTGAATGGATAGGAACAGACACTTATCCATAAATGTTTTGTCAACCTTTGGCATCTCTCACTGCACAGGTGCAGTGTTGGAGACAACGCACACCAGGAGCGGGGACTTCACAGGGACCTTCGCTAGCGGCTGGGGACACCACCGGACTCAACGTCACACGTGAGTGGCTGTGATTGACCGCAGGTCACAGCTGCGCCACCTCGGGAAGCTGAGTGGCATTTCCAGGAGCTGGTCAAGGGCCCCAGACTCCAGAACCAGTCCTGCCAGCCAGGAGGGGATGCCTGTGCCTTTGCATAGGGTTGAAGCCCGTCTCAGAGCCCATGGGCACTTACCAGACCTTCCTGACAACATTGGAAGGCAGCTGTGACCCTGAAAGCGTCCCTGGTGGGCTAGCTTGCTCACCTGGCAGGCCAAGCCTACAGCTTCAATGGCACATTTCTCGAAGCACTTGGACACGCTGTCCTCGGCGCCCGCAGCTGCCCAGCCAGTGCTGCAGTAGGCGGAGATCTGAGAGAGCGGCCTCTCCTGCAGGGGCGAAAGGGGCAGAGCTGGGGGCAGCACTCTGAGCTCCAGGGGACACAGGGACCTAGTGTTTTCACTTCCCCACCCTCTTACCATTCCCCATTGTTGGAACCTTCTTCCCACTCACTGCCCCCCAAACATCAGACCAACAATAAGACCGCTCAACAGAGAAGGTGCCTGCACTAAAGTTTGCAAAAAGAGGTGAGTTTTGAAAAGTAACGCGATTTTTCCTTGTTTGTGTTTTTCTGCAAAGATCCATTGACCGTTATATATAAAGTTCCCACGTCACGTTTAAAAAAATTAGCCCCGGTCCCGGCCGGTTTGGACAAAGCATCGGCCCGATGACTGAAGAGCTGCGGGTTCGATTCTGGTCAAGAGAATGCATCTCAGTTGCAGGTTCGATCCCCAGGCCCATTGGGGTATGGGAAGAGGCAGCCAATGGATGTGTCTCTCTCACATCGATCTTTCTCTCTGTCTCTCCCCCTCCCTTCCATTCTCTTTGAAAATCAATGGAAAAATATCCTTGGGTGAGAATAAACAACAACAAAATCAACCCCAATCTTTCGAGGGTCATGGGCCTGAACTAAAACAAAGAGCACGTCTGTGTTTTCCCCACTGGTCGCCGGGTTTAACAGGCTCCTGTTACCACGGGCCACTTGGAGGCCCCGCATGCATGGGGTTCCCCGGTGCAACCCCTGTTCCCCATTGTTCTCTGGAATTCCATCCAGGGCCCCGCAGCAAAGGCTGCACCAGGAGCAGCGATGAAGCCATATTTGCCCACCCCTGGGCACCGGAGGGCAGTCCACCCATTTGAACAACCTTTCCCTCCATGGTGGTCACCAATGTCTGGTTCTCTCAACCTGCCTTCACCCCCAAGAAGTACGGCCCCAACCCCGCTACCTGCTTGAGCCTTCCTTCCAGGTCCCCCAGCAAGGACTCCTTCCAGCCGTGTTCCTCGGGGAAGCGGATCTCCACCAGCTGCTGCCACACCTGCAAGGCCACAAGTGAGGGACAGCCCCGAGACAGGAAATGCCACAATGTAAGCCTTCCAACGACGACTGTGGTGACACAGAGGGCTCTGCACTGCGAGGCCACCTGGCGTGGGACCTGGCCACGGTTACTGGAGCTGTCGGCGGGGTCAGGGCGCCCACCTCAGCCCCAGAACAGGAAGGACCCCGACTGCACAGGGAACCACTCTGGTCCTTCATTGTGAAACTGGTTGTTAATTCAGAAATTATTTTCCTCCAATGTTTTATTTTGAAAAATGTCAAACTTGTGATGCTGCCATTTACCTCCATCAGATCCCCAATGTTCACCTCAAACATGCTCTCTCTCCCTCTTCAGGCGTTTTCTCTGCCCGGCCGCTGGGAGGTGAGCCACCAATGCAGTGCCACTTGACCCCTAAGTACTTGGGCAGGCATCTCCGACCACGTGGTCCACACGCCACACAACACAGTATGAGTCACGCTCAGGTCAGTGCCATGGGTCTGACACTTCTCTAGGCGGGTCCCTGTCCACATCCCTCCCATCACTCACATATGTCCTGACTCTCTAGGTCCAGATACAACATGGAACATGCAGTACATCTCTTTTCCAGTAACGCCCTTGTGGCTCTTTCTTTCTTGAACAATGTGTACAGTTCTGAAAAGCTCCGGGGAACGAGGGAAGCAGGCTTTGCTTTATAGAAATCCAGTCCATGAAGCCGGAGGTGCCCCATTCCACAGGGATGAGCCCTACAGAACCCTCCCATCGAGGGCAGAGGTCATTCAGGTGGACCCCTTGGCCACTCCGACACCCCGATTACCTTGATAACTACAAGGACACAAGGAGAAAACAGACACGTTAAAAACCAAAAATGGGCCTGGCCGATGTGGCTCAGTGGTTGAGCGTCGACCTATGAAACAGGAGGTCATGGTTTGATTCCAGGTCAGGGCACATACCTGGGTTGCAAGCTCGATCCCCAATGTGGGGCGTGCAGGAGGCAGCTGATCAATGATTCTCTCTCATCATTGATGTTTCTGTCTCTCTCTCTCCTGCTCCCTTCCTCTCTGAAATCAATAAAAATATATGTTAAAAAATAAAATAAAAAATAAAAACCAAAAATGGGAGTGAATAAAGCTTCCCAGATAGTGCCCTGCCCAGCCCTGGCGGAGTCCTGTCCACATGTACTTAAGGTGTTACTGTAAGCTTGGATCCAATCCAGTGGCCGCCCCGTCCCTTGCCCTCCTCCACAGCACACAGTTCTATTCCACACCGGTCATCTTCAAAACGCTCCCACCTCCCACCTCTTACCTCCCACTGCCCACCATTTTTGGGGCTCATGTCTCTCTTTCTCACATTCAGATGCCATTCTGCCCAGCTTCCCTTTCAAGTACTGGTAGTTCCTGCTTTCATCTTTTCTTTCCAAGTCCAGCATCACAAACTTCATAACCTTAGTACTAAATCAGACCCCAAATGCCCCCCACAAGTCCCCCCGCCCAGAGCACCTCCCTGGCAAGGTCTGCCTGCTACCGGGGCTCCCGGTAGGCATGTGACCAACGCCTGGCCTTTCAGATCCCACTGGGGAGGGCAGGGACTCGAGGCCTGAGGCCCAGGCACAGGATGGGGCACCCCGCTGAGGTCCTGGTGCTCAGGATACAGCCTGAGGTGTCGAATCCCTGTGCAGACACATTTCATGGGCCGTGCACCGTCTCCAGCTCACCTGGATCTCCTTGCTGTAGGTGAACCTGACAGAAGAGTCATTTGAATTGCAGAAGATGCTCTGCTTGAAGGTTCCCCGAAACCACGCTCTCGTGGCAGCGAGGGCTCCCTGGGCCACACTCCTCACTGAGGTCCTCATTCCAGTGTCACTTCCTGGCCCTTCCTCGGAGTCCTGTTAGCAAAGGGGAAGTAGGGAGGGGCGGGGGGAGAGAGAATTGTCCTGGCCCGTCCTCTGCTACCGTTAAAGTGTAGGGAAAAGCTCAGAGGGGAAGACCATCCATGGACATGCATTGGGGGGGTGTCACCTGCCGCCCGCCATCTTCTCTGCTCTGTAATTGCCCAGTCACCCGACCACCTGCACTGTAACTCCCCTCCTTCCAGCCTGAGACCCAAAGGCCAAGGTGCACATGGGGTCACACAGCATCCTGTGTGCGGTGAGCCGGCCAGGGCATGTTGGGTGACGGATGAGGGGAGCAGCCGCTTTGTGCCATCCTGCAATCCCACACTTGGCCCAGCTCCTTTGTGAACGAGGGCACTGGAAACTCCGTTGCTGTCCTGGGCGTGACACACCTGGAGCCCACTCACCACTATAGGTTTCAGCCTGATGATGATGCAGACGATCTCGGCAGATAAGGCGAGCAGCTCGTGAGTCATCAGGCCTTTTGTGAGTTCGCAGACGGCCTCGTGCAGCTTCAGGCACACGGTCAGGTAGGACGGCACCAAGGGCTCCTGGAGAACCCTGCACCGCAGTGAGTGAAGAGAAATCACTGGAGGGACCCAGGGAACGGGAAACATCACCGTCATCCAGGGCGCACTCCTTCCCGTTAAGTACCAGCAGCAAGGCATCCATTGGATCCCTATATAGCATAACATCGGGGAGATTTCAATCCACCTCAAACTTGCAACCAAGATAAAAAGCAAACAACCTGGCCAATGTGGGTCAGTGGTTGAATGTCCACTTCTGAACCTGGAGGTCACAGTTCAATTCCTGGTTGGGGCACATGCCCACGTTGTGGGCTTGATCCCTAGTGGAGGGCAGGCAGGAGGCAGCCAATCAGTGGTTCTCTCTCATCATTGATGTTTCTATCTCTCTCCCTCTCTGAAATCAATATATATATATATATAAATGAGAGGCCCAGTGCACAACAATTTGTGCACTCGGGAGCGGGGGGGTCCCTCAGCCCGGCCTGCGTCCATTTGCAGTCCAGAACCCCTTGGGGGATGTCCACCTGTCGACTTAGGCCCACTCCTTGGGGGATCAGGCCTAAGCTTGCAGTCAGACATCCTTCTGGCAGCCAGGGAGCCCTCGGGGGATGTCCGACTAAAGGCTTAGGCCCCCAAGGGATCGGGTCTAAATCGTTAGTTGGACATTCTTAGTGCTGCCATGGAGGTAGGAGAGGCTCCTGCCACCACCACTGCGCTGGCCAGCCATGAGCCAGCTTCTGGCTGAGTGGCACTCCCCATATGGAAGTGCACTGACCACCAGGGGGCAGCTCCTGCATTGAGCGTCTGCCCCCTGGTGGCCAGTGCGCATCATAGCAACCGGTCATTCTGCCGTTCAATGTGCATATTAGCCTTTTATTATTATTATATAGGATGTCCCTATTTCCCCCCTTTGGGCCCCTCTACCCAGCTCTTGCCCCCCACTTCTCTCTGGCCATCACCATACTGTTGTCTGTGTCCATGGGTTGTGCATATATTTTCTTCGGCTAATCCCTTCTTTAAATTCACTTCTTTAAATTTTTATTTTCAGATAAGTGCTTATAACTGCACTATTATATATTTTCTATTATATCATTTAGAATTAAGATATTTTTTAATTGAACCCTTGTAAATTTGAGCACAACTTAATAAATTATGCTAGAAGCAATTAGGAGATTTTTCATGTAATGCAGATACATTTCAATTAATATTTTATTAATTTTTAATTTTTTAATTTGAAATACTCTCAAACATGTAAAAAAAAACCCTATAAAATACTACAGTATATTATATGTACCCTTCACCCAATTTCTTAGGTGTTAATAATTTAAACATAACCATTATACAACTAACAAAATTTGGAATATATTTTTCTTATAATCTCTTTAATGTTATTTAACCCATTTACTTTGTTTTTGTTAATCTTCACCCAAGGATATTTTTCCATTGAATTTTAGAGAGAGTGAAGGGGAAGGGAGAGACACATTGATTGGTTGCCTCCTGCACATGCTCTGATAGGGACTGGGGATCAAGCCAGTAACTGAGGTACATGCCCTTGAGTGGAATCAAACCTGGGACCCTTCAGTCCACGGGCTAATGCTCTATCCACTGAGCAAAACAGGCTGCAGCTTAATTCATTTACTTTTAATATGTCTTTATATTTAAAGTGGGTTTTGTTTTTGATTCACCCTCATAATCTGTCTTTTAATTGGTGCATTTATGCCACTGACTTTCAGAGTGCTTACTGATAGAGTTATTACCATATCAGGTGGCTTCTGGGGCTGGCCTGCCCTGGATGGCGGTGCACTGGCAGCTGGCGCTGTCCCACCCTGCCTGCAGTATGCAAATTAGCCGCCATCTTTGTTGGTGGTTAATTTGCATATCGTGCTGATTAGCCAATGGGAGGCGTAGCAAAGGTATGATCAATTACCATGTTTGTCTATTATTGGATAGGATTTAAAGCAAACCAGGGACACCTCCCTGGTCTGAAGTGTTTTAACAAAGATGAGTGAAACTATTCCAAGGGTATCCCCTTACTTGAGAAAAGGCTAGGAATGTACATTTTAAAGATTAAACTATTATGTCAATTTGAAAACTATTCTGAAAGATACAGGGAGGGAGGGCAAAAGGAAGAGAAGCTAGAAGGCGGTGTGCTGTGTAGCCTCCTCCAGGTGAAAACCAGGTTTTGTGTCTACTGACAGTTGCTGAGTTGATCCAAGTGGGCTCAGACAGGGCCACAGCAGTGAATGGCCGGGGGATGCTGTACTGTGCAGAGCTGGCTAAGGCCTCTGAGTCACAGGTTCCTGAGAGCCCCGCCTCTGACCTGAACACCTGAGAACTCAGGTGAGGGAAAGGGGAGGTGCTGAGGACTCTTAGTGATCGCCTGTCCTGCCCTGTGAACATTTCTATTGTGTCCTGTGCACTGCCCTCCAGGGTCAGAGGCCAGGAGCCAATGATTTCGGATGATTACATGGAGCTGTGCTAAGGTTGACATGTGAAGGCTAGATGCTGATGGAGCACAGGGCACAGGCTTGGGTGTGCAGCACGAAGACGACCATTGAGAAACAAGTGGGAGATGCATAGAAAACCAGACTAAAATGTCACCAGTTCATAGCTATTATTGTCCCTTAAAAAACAGGATTATCGCATTAATAAATCAAAGGAGGAAGTGGGCTATGCATGGTTTATGGCCTTCCGACCATGGCGGCAGCTCTGGGACACTGCTACCCGGGGTGGGGGGCCACTGCAGCCCCAGGACAGCCTTTTGCTTTGCTACTTACTTGTCCTGAAAGGTAACCAGCAGGTGCAGCAGCATTTTTAAAGTTTTGTCAATGTCCTAGGGTGGTGAAGAAAAGGAAGACAGGAGAGACTTAATCACGGCACCACAGTCTTTGCTAAAACAGACCTGAAAAACCCAGCATGAATAAAACCAAGCAATAAATTATTTTCTTTCTACAAACGTGTTTTAAGGTGCTCAAATACTAAACTTGATCTTTCGGAAATAAATTCGAGATTTAGAGTTATGCCATTGTTTTCAGCCCCAAAATGGGAGAGGAAGATGGTAACTGTGTCATGTCCCAATGCTAGGGGGTGACTTCTCACCCTGCCTCACACAGACATAAAAAGGGAAGGCTAGAGTTTTACTGAAATGGAAGAAACAGGGAGCCTCCCAGTACAGTTTCTTCCTTTCTAAAAATTTCTTTATTTTTATTTATTTGTTGATTAATTTCAGAGAGAGGAAGGGAGAGGGAGAGAGATATAGAGACATCAGTGATGAGAGAATCATTGATCAGCTGCCTCCTGCACAGCCCACACTGGGGATCGAGCCCACAGCAGGACATGTGCCCTGACAGGAATTGAACCATGACCTCCTAGTTCATAGGTCGATGCTCAACCACTGAGCCACACTGCCAGGTGCAGTGCACTGTTTCTAAGTGTGTCACCCGCCAGGTTTCCCCGGGAAGAGGAAGCAGGGCTCTGCACGCTAACTTGCTGGGGCACTTGTGCCAAGCGAGCCCTCCAGCGCCTGCTGCAGGTGACGGACCTCCAGGTTTTTGTTGACATCCTTAAGTCCTTGAAGCCGGTAGTAGGTCCCCAGCAGACAGTCTAGGACATGCGCTGGAAAGCGAGTCAGGTAGTCAGAGAATTCCTGCAGGTAGGCAGCCAGGCTGCTCAGAGGCAGCAGACTGAACCAGGACCGGAACAGGTCTTCATCCACACTCAGCAGGTATTTCTTCTCTACCATGAGCTGGAGTAATCGCTTCCTGCGGAGGGAGAGCGGAGCAGGGAGAGGGCGGTGAGCACTGCAATGCCGACCACAGACCAGGAGGGAGGATCGAGGAAGCTTGGGTTTAAAAAATAATGTCAATGCTAAGACGTGGATCGAATGAAAAGGAAACAATAACATTAAGAATGCACCAACATGGATGAACCTTGAAAACATGATGTTGAGTGAAATAAGCCAGACACAAAGGACAAATCCTGTGTGGTCCCACCCACAGGGGCAGGAAGCAGAGGGAGGTGGCCAGGGCGGGGAGGGTGGGGAGTGAGTACTTCACTGGACGGAGTTACAGTTTGGAAAAGAGCTCTGGAGTGACAACTGCACAACAATTCGAATGTGCTTAATGCCTCTGACTGTGCACTTGAAGTGGTTATACTGGTAAATTCTAGGTTACGTATGTTTTACAATAAAAAAACACACTAAGAATCCACCATTGTTTCCAGCTCTATTGAGATGTAGTTGATAGATAACGTGGTATCACTGGAAGGAGTAACAATGTGTGGGTTTATACACTTGTACGTTGCATCATGTTGGCTGCTGACCTCCGAGGTCAATGCTCCTTCGTTTTCATTCCCCTTTAGTGGTGAGAACATCTAAGATCTACTCTCTTAGCAACATTCATGTCTGTAATGCAGCACCACTGACTCGTCCAGCACTGTGCTAGCTCCCGGAACCCACCTTACAGCTGGAAGTCTGTAGCCTCTGACCAACATCTACCCCTTCCCCCAGCCCCCAGACCCTGGTAACCAAATTCTACTCCATTTCTATGAGTTTGACATTTTAGGTTCCATAGATGCGTGAGATCATACAAAGTTTGTCTCTCTCTGAATCATCTCACTTGGCTTAATGCCCTGAAGGTTCATTCATGTTGTACGAACAATAGGACTGCCTTCTTTTTCAGGGCTGAATAATACTGCCTTTTATAGATACACCACGTCTTTTTGATCCATCCATCCCTTAACAGGCACTGAGGGTCTGCACCCCACCGATGCACACACACTGGGCATGGCATTACAGACAGGATCTTAAAAGGCAGCACCAGTGGGGCATGCTTGGCAAAACGTGAGCATTAACTTTTTGTCCTTCATCTGCATTTGTGTTTTCTTTGATTTCAACTGAATGTGTGCACTTAAACTGGATCCACCATTTTCCCTTGTAGATTGTGATTTCTGTGTTTCCTCTTAGAAAAAGCTGGTACTTCACACTCTGAAGATTGCTAACAGGCCATTTTTGTATTTTTCTTTGTATTATATGTTTCATATATTTTAAAGAAGTCATTTTACAAAAAGAGATGCATTGACTGTGTCCTAGAAGCAGGACTGAGTGTACCAGGGAGGTCCACCGAGACTCATGTGGGGAAGTGGAGCCCACCACTTACTCATGTGCCCTTTTCTTCCGAAACTCCGAGAAAGAGATTCCTTCGAGGGCTGCCCAGATGTTCTCAGGCTGAATCCTGGGCTCCCGTCCTGGGAGGAGTGGCCCCATGCAGAGGTGGAGCACGGGCAGGGTGCCCACCCAGAGGTCCACCCCCTGGTCCATGCTCCTTCCACACAGGTTCACCAGGTAGTCTTGCCACCTGGAAACGGGACAGAGACCCCTCTGTGAGCTGAGGGTGCCAGTCAGCTCACCTGTGGTCTGACGCCCCACCAAGAAGGGCCTGTGCCTCACACAGGGCAGGCAGGCGCACTGTGGGTGGCTGAGCAGAGTGGCTGGGCCAGGGAGTAGCAGGGTCCCATGGGAGATAGGGCGCCCTCGTGTGAACCCCAACGCATTGGGCACTGAAGAGACCTCCACTGAAGGCCCCCAGTAAACTGTTGGCGGCATTTCCATCTTCCTCGACAGCAGAGGAAGCTGAGGCTCAGGCAGCTAAGTCGCCCTGCCCAGTGCCATGGCTGGCTGGCTGGCACGTGATCCCAGGCCTCTGGTGGCAGCCAGTGTAAGTGTAAAGCAATTTCTTCAACGGCAGGTGCCTATAATCAAGTGTCTCCTACATCACAAAGCATCACTGCTTTCAGACTCGGGACACCTACACACTTCGTCCATCCACCACCACCCCCCTTGGTGAAAATGAACAGCACTCAGCTGGCTTGTCCATTCGTAAAACCCATCATGTTACCACTCACTGTTGTCAGGGCAGGCCAGCTAATATCAGCCTAGAGTTCAAGTCAGACCGCGGCCGAGCATCTGCATCAAGATGCCAGGGCCATCGGAGGGTGGAGTAGGTGCCCCCACCCGGCAAAAGGCAAGGCCCTCCATGCTGGCCAGACATTCACGCTTCCGACGGCCCTGGTCAGCACAGCAGCCTGTCTCCTGAACTAAACTCGGAGGTGGCAGAGACCCACGTTGCTTTTGTAAGCGTCCTGGGCTTGGGCTCCTACAGCCACTCATCATGTGATGTGGCACAGCACAGCCTCTGCAGAGCGCGTGTTCAACAGCTTATGTCAGAAAATGAGCATCTATGTCTGGGACAGGGCGGAGCAGTGATTCTCAACCGATGTGCCTCGAGGCTTTTAACACCTGCACCGCCTAACTATGGAGTCAGGGCCCTGGCTGCTTTCCCTGAGGTTGTCAGGTAAAAATGACAATAGTCAACACAACAGTAGCCTTCCGGTGAATGAAGCACAATCATACCTATTCTGTGGTAAGGTCAGCAAAGATATGCTTTTGGCATGCTGCAGAAATCCAGTCATTAATGTATCTGTGCCATGAGGTGAAAAGGTTGAGAATCGCTGGGCAAGAGGAATAAATGTTGAAAGACAACAGTGAGTGGTAACATTATAGGTAGTTTTTATTTCTTGTACGTTTTCTTCCCCTCTAGACCAGCACTTATTTTTATAACCAGATGAAAACCAGTAGAAATGGCTGTAAAATCATTTCTCTCTCTCTCCCTCTCTCTCTCACACACACCCACACCCACACCCACACCCACTACCTCTGAGATGTGCTAAAGATGAGGCTGAGGTCGTCGTAGAGGTCACCGGGGGAACGGGCGTTGGTGCACAGGAGGCCACACAGGGTGCCCAGGTCATTCTTGGAGAGAGAAAGCTTCAGCTCCTCGGCCACGTGCAGGGCGATCAGGCCCATTCTCAGTTTACTCCTCACGGGAAAGTCCGTGGGCAGAGGGTCTTCGCTCTTCTCCAGAAACAGTGCCATGTGCTTTTGCAAACACTTCCACAGGTATTTCCCCACCTGGCCCAGGGGAAACGGAGACAGAAGTGTGGAGGCGAACCCATCTGAGCTGCACCATCGCTGCGCCGAGGTCCACCTCACCTGAGCAGAGGCCTATGGCCCCGAGGGGCAGGGACAGCTCTGTGACCCGAGCACCCCCTCTCCGGGCCCAGCTGCCTGGGACCTCTGGGAGCTGCCCCCAATAATGGTGTCCGGAGACCCCAGCATGTGGAGGGGCTTTCAGGTAGGGCCTGGGTGATTACGACGGTTCAGTGGTCATCTCTTATGTGGGCCCAGATGTATCTCAGAACTACCCCGGCCCCACCACAGTGCAAGTGGAGAGGCAGAAAGGAGGGTTCCACCCCTTCTTCCTACTTGGTCTGGAGGCCAGGTGAGGAGGTGGGGCCAGGTGAGGGATGGAGCCAGGTGAGGAGGTGGGGCCAGAAGTGGGGGCTGAACCGGGTGGTAGGGGTGGGGTCAGGTGAGGAGGTGGGACCAGCAGTGGGAGGAGGAAGAAAATAGGAAAAACAAAGAATTCCCAAGAGGAGGTATTTGGAGAAAAGGAATGAAGGCCCACCTGCCCCCATCTGCACCTGCCCATTGAGTCTAAGGGTCAACTGGCCACTAGGAGGTGGGGTGACGCTGGCTGCTCAGAAGATGGAGGGAGTGGCTGCATGTGCCCCCCCTAAGCCTGTACCTGCTCCTTGTAGACCATGCGCTCACTGACGACAGAATAGAACTGGCGGAACTGCATGAAGAAGCTGTTCAAGTTGATGGTGCTCCACGTCTGCAGGATGCTGAGGACACGGTCCAGCATGATGGAGGCCGCCAGCTTCTTTTTTACCACCTCATTCCCCACCCATTCCTTGACATAATTCAGGACTTGCTCCGTGATTCCAGTGGACTTCATGCATATAATGTCATCATACTGATGCCAGTCTAGAGGGGAGAGGAGGCATCACAACCTGCCTGACCTGGACCCTCTGCCCTGGAGGCGGCTCTTGACCAGCAGGAGCAGAGGAGTGAGCCCAGGAAGGAAAGAAAGTACGACTAGAGAACTGTTGGGCAGGTAGCCAGCCTCACTCCCGGCAGATGTCCGTCACAGGTCAGCAGCACTGGGGCCGGCCTGTGGGGAGCCGGCTGGGTCGAGGACAGGCATGCAGATGTCATACAGGGGTAGGTGCCATCCAGCAGCCTGAATGTACTTTGAACATGTCTTTAGCAAGCTTGATGGCTCAGCAAATGTGGCACACGAGCCCCTTAGAAAATGGTCACTCGGTGGGTAAACACTTTATACTGAAACTGTCACTCACAAGTGAGTGAGCCCCACTCCGTAAGGGACTTAGTGCAAGTGCCACTGTCCCCGTACTGGGCGTCAGGATGCCCAACCCATGAAGGACAGTACAGGAGACAGGGCCTGGGCTGACAGACTCACTCACACACACACGCAGACACACTCACGCAACTGCATGCAGTGAGTAAAAAACAGCAAAGAAAAACACCAAAGGAAGATAAAGATATAAATAAGAAAAAGAAGACAAAACGGAGAATAGGAAATGAAGAGAAGAGTGGCTGCTACCACACAGTGGGGTGGCGGGTGGGTACCACATGGAAATCTCCTGGAAAAGGGCTGACGCGCCTCTTCCTGCTCCTGCCCTGCCTACCACTCTGCCCAGCCTCCTTCCTCCTAGCAGCTTAATGACAAATCCTTTCCCTTGTTTCCTTTCATACGTGAGTGCTCAGGCTAAACTGCTGAAAACTTGCTTCCAAACTCAGGTTTGTCACACAGGGCTTGGGTGGGGCCCCACTAAGCAGAAAGGACCCACATGGGTCCCGGGAGCCTTTGCCCACGGGAGGCCCTGCATGTGCCTGCGGCCACTGCCCACGGGACCTACCTCCTGAGCCCAGCAGCGACGACTTCAGGTGCAGGCAGCGGTTGACATCCTCGCTCTCCTTGTCCTGAATAGAGTCTTTGTTACCTATGACCACATACTTGTATGGAACGGGTCTGTCCAGGAGCCGCTTGGAAAGGATGGTGCAGCCTTCAATGAGGGCCCCGACCTGTTCTAAGGGTCTGTGAACAGAGGGGACACCAGCCAGTTATCAGAAAATCCTCTTAGAAGTTTTAGTTCTTCTGAAACCCAGCATGGAGTGCATAGCGAGAGCTACACATGGACGCCAGCTGAGGCCCTGTCCCAGACAGGACCGAGGGTCAGCGGGCCCTGGGGACACAGGACAAGTGCATTGAGGGGAAGAGCTGTTTGAAATATTCATTTTCAAAAAGCCTAGGATGTCATCAGTTTTGTTAAAAAGCACTGTCACGATAGATTTCAAAGAATGGATGTCAGTACATCCCTGCGGGGTTGCTTGTGAGCCAAAGACACTCACTTGGTGACGTGCAGCTCGCACACGTTGACGTTCCATTCTGGCTTCCCCAGCTCTTCTCCACCCCGGACAAATATCTGGTGCTGGTCAGGGTCGAAGCCGAAGTCCTTGGAAAGGATGGCGTGGAAGAACACTCTGACCCCCTCCCCGGGGCCTAGGGGGCTGCAAGAAAGCCACCAGGAAAATGACGATTAGCCCCCCAACTCTGTCTACCCAGCCATGGTCAACATTACAAACACTCACACATACTCATGCACGTGTAAGCACGCGCACATGCATAATCACACACCCATACTCACACACATAAAAAACACACACATACTCACATAGACATACTCACACATGGACAAACACACACACATACACATGCACACCCATGCACACACATGTGATCTGTGTTTCCTCACTGCATATTAAACACACACCCAGCAAAAATCAAGCACATTGACACTTCAAACCTACCACCTGCATTGTGGGTCCTCTCGCCTCCTCTCTACAGGGGTGGGAGGTGGGCATAGGGCAGGGGACAATCTGCCCTGGAAGTGCTGGGGAGGGGGGGAGGGGCTGGCTAGTGCTCTCCTAAGTTTTGTGAGGCCAGTGCCACCTCTGGGACCCCAGGGACTCCCCCGCCTCCCCCGAAACCTGGGAATGCCCTCAGTGAGGCGGGTGGGCACTGTGCCTGCATCTGTGGGGCAGGCCGCCTCATGGCCCCATGGCCCCCTGCGCCGCACACCCTACCTCCCTGGAACTTTCCAAGCATCAGCTTTCCACTCCTTCTGGTCCTTGTCCTTCAGGGCAGCCATGTTGCTCCTATGGCCCCTTTCAGGCTTCTTTGGCTAAAATCCCAACTTGAAAAACAAAAAGGAGGGATGATGGAGAAATCACCTACGGGTAGGCTGCACCAAGCCTTAATTTAAATTTTTTCACTTGTGATGCTGATGGAAAAACACCTATGGAGCTACATTGGTGTCAGAATAAAACAAAAGAAAATGGTCTAGTTAAATGGAATCATCCCGAATCTGGTTTATGGAAGAGACCTGACCCATTATTAACCTTTGGCAGAGGGTATGCTTGTATATTCCAAGAGAATTTTTCCAAACACGTATGGATTCCTGTTAGAAATATTAAACTGCATCAGGGATCTTGCCAGACTGAGGACCTTGCGCCTGGAGCCATAACATGCAGCTGCAGGCAATCAACCATCTCAGCCACAGAGAGTAGCGACTCCAAGCAGTCCACTGAAGATGAGGAGCAGGAGGAGGACAAGCCAGACAACAAACAGCCCAGAGACCACCTGGGGCATGGTAAAGTGAAGTATGGTAACAATTATCTCAGGTAAAAACTATAGTTTCATACTGGTTTTAAAAAGCACATTTTCCTTTACCTGGGAAGGACAGCACAGTTATCCCAAGGTCAGAGGGCTCCAGTTAATGTGTCCCTGTTGACTCAGAGTTCTGGAGACCCAAAACTGTAATTTAGATAACATGCCTAAGTTTAACCCAGGTTACCCAAGGGCTCTAGATAATGTGTTTACCCCAAACTGTAATTTAGATAACATGCTGTTTCTGCTTCTGTAAACTGCCTTTTTGCAAACGAGTTCCTCATTCCAAACCTTGAGACAGCCAGTTTAAAACTGAATTGCCATGGCCTAGAGCAAAGAATATCCTTACATGATATTATTCTACAATGTCATTAATAATTTATGATATTTTACAACAGCATATGGTACATTTATCCCAAACAAACTTACAAACTAATTCTTTGAATGTTTGGCAGCAATTTAATAAGGACATGAAAGGATTTAATCCCTTCCACTGTGTGGAAGGCCCCCTGGGAAGGCACTTGAGCATTCTGTATCGGCCTCTCTTGCCTTTTTGCCAAGAGGGTCCCTCTTCTCACAATCCAATTGCCTACAGCTGTTGCCTGAGTTCTCTGTTCATGTTGAGGTCATGGTGACTGCCCAATGGCGTGAGCTGGGCCCTCTCTGGAGAAGAAACCTGGGTTCCCCAAAATCAATGCCAGGGCCCCGCCAACAGGCGAGGGGATCCCAAGGCAGTTGCTGGGCATGGAGGCCACGGGGGCATAGGCTATCAAGGAGACAGAACCAAACCTCACATCACCCTGCTTGGCCCTGGAGGATGGCTGGTTAGCCAGAGACAGGTAAGATTCCTCTGGGAGGAACAACCTAAGACAGGCACAGTCGCAGAGGGGCCATCAGGAGAGAACTTGTGGGTCAACAGAGGTGGGGCACAGATCCTCACCCCCCCTCCAACTATGTAGGGGCTTGAACACTCGCCCCTTCTGAGGGAGGTCTCCTGCCCCCATGGCTGCTTCCCGCTTCCCATGCCCAGCTCAGATCAGGACCCAGATAACAGAAAGAGACTTGGCCCAGCTGAGATCGGGACCCAGACAACAGAGACTTGGCTGACAGCAGCTACCCTATATCTAAATCCAGCCTAACACCAGGAATGTTCAGGGCCTTCTCAAGGATGCAAAATAATCCTTTCCATTAATATTTACAGTGTAAACTAAGATTGTTGTTTGAGTATTAAATTTGACAGTAAAATAGTAGTCAAGTTTTCAGATTAATTAAAATTGGCTCAAGAAGTATTAACCAAAATTTTTATTTCATGGAAAAATTGCTTAACATGCAATGAACCTAAAGCAGTCATATTTTTGTGCAAAAAATTAAAATTTAAAGTTATCTAGACTGCATTATAAAAATTTTCCAAAAGCCTTCTTATAACTAAATCAAAAAAGGGGGGATAGTGAAAAAAGATAGTGGAAAAATGCCATGTAAGGAAAAATATCTTGTAACTAAATTACATCTAGAAAAAAAATTTTTTTCATTTGTAATGCTAACAGCAAGACACCCATGAAAAACATACGTGGTGTCAAAATAAGTCAAAGGAAAATCATTTGGGCAAATTAACCTTTGGTCGAGAATATGTTTGTATATTTTCAGAAAACAACTCCAAGACCATGTGGATTCCTGCAACAGAGAGGAATTATCAGGAATGCTCCAGCCATGAAGACAAGAGGAAAAACAATCCAGAGATGGAGGATGCTGACGACGCTTTGCCATGCTAGCAGTCAGCAGCTGTGTGTCGCTGCAAGTTGCCCAGGATCAAACCAGAGAGGGTCAGACCTGCATTGCCACCATTTGTCCACCATCCAGAACTGAAATATCATTGCTGACATGTACACATAAGGAACTGTCAGACATTCAAACTTTGACTCAGAACTGTTGGACATTGAAATTGGGACTTAAACATTTTTTGTTCTTATATGTTTATTCCTGGTCTGCAGATACAAGATTTTTTAAGGAAAAAGAAGGGGGAGATGTGGGAAACCACCTATTGTCTTCACTGGCAGAGAAGTGTAGACAGAGAACCCCGAAGGCTGGTTCCCTTTGAAGCCCTATCAAAGGTCAGAGCTGTGCACCACCTCTGTTAATCCAGATAATGGTAGCTGGAAGCAACGTCCCCACCTTTACTCATGTAAATCCTTATTGATAAGATAGTCTGTGTGTTACCGGAACTTGCCTGCCTAAGGGCTATACTATGGGTGTATCTCAAACCAAATAAAAGGTTGGTGGGGCCTGAGCACCAGTGGAAGTCCTTCCTCTTGAGTTGGACTTACCCGCCTGGTCCCCCAATATTTCCAAATTATCTTGTGTCTTTTCTCTTTCTTTTGTGTGCGGCTCCTCTTCCAGGTCCTGAACCTCAACCATGTAGGACGTACAGGCAGCTGCTGTAGGGACAGAACATGCTTCCTCCCACCCTCCCAAGTTCCTTGGCTGATCTAATAAGTTAATTGATATAAGATCAGATTAGCAAAAGAAAAGCCACATTTAAGAACTTGAACGCCTCCCCTCTACCTGGGAGAGAGGCCCAGGAAAAATGAGTACCTTGCCCAGAAGCCACCAGGGCTCAGGGCCAGACTGGCACCTGTTTGGTGGTGATCTTGAGGGCCTTGCTGGGAGGGAGGGGGCGACATGTTCCCTAACTTGTCTTTCTTCTCCAAGATGCTCTTCTTCCCCACAGACCAGAAAACCCCAGCAGGCTCCGCAACCCCAGGGAAGTGTCAGTCTCACCTGCCCAGGGCCTCAGGGCACAAATACCTTCTCTATTCAATCAGCTTCCAGACCTTTCCTTTCCCTTTATTTCCAACCACTGAACTGTGCTGGAGTGGGTTGGAGTGGAGTGTTTCTTTCTCCCTTCCTCTCTCTCTAAAATAAATAAAAATACACATTTAAAAAAAGAAAGAAATGTATTGTCCAGAACTTCACCGTCCCACGGAACCTTCCATCACTTAAGGTCTCCCTGGAAGTCCCACCTGAGTTCCCTGGGGCACTGCTGGAGCAGTGGGGACTCGGAGTAGGGAGGGGCACCTAACCCCCTGCCCCTCAAATACAGACTCAACTGGCATTTGAAGCCCTCCAGATGGGTCAGCCCAACATCATGCCTGGCAGAGCCAGCCACCCTCTCCCCAGGTCTAGGGCGGCCTGGGACTTGCCACCATATTCTCCTTCCATGCCTTTATCAGTTGCCCCAGACCCCGGGATCCTGGCAGGTCCCACCCACCCAGCCTGCAGCAGGCAGATTCCCTGAGCAACCCACCTCCCCAACTCTCCCTCCTGGTTTCACTTTCTATTCCTATAAATAGCGAGGCATGGCCATGGTGTGAGGAAGCGGAGAAGCCAGCAGACAGGAAGTACTGTGTGGTCCTGTGCTCTCATGCACTAAGCTCTGGCCCCGAGGCTTGGAGTGTGGGGTGTTCAGGGGCCAGCGGAGTCAGGCAGGGTCTCGTCATTCAGGCACAGGTGTTTGGCCCTGCTGTGCACCCCCACTGACTGACCAGGACCAGTACCTGCCACACCCACAGTCACCCAGCAAAACGGCCAATGGCCCCATCCACTGCCTACTGTGCTCAGAGGGAGAAGAGGGCAGCGACTGGGGTGCTGAGCATCGGGGAGGTGAGGGTTCTGCGTGGGAGTGACTGTGCCCTGCTGAGGACCTGAGGAGGATGGCTGCTGGAGGGAGCAGGACCTCACCACCCCAATGTGTCTTTGCCCTGAGGATTATTTTAGGCTGATTACCTTTCAAAAACAAAAGACCCAGGATGGGCCTTTTACCTCCCCCTGAACAGCCTAAAAGAATTTAGACCGAGGGCCTGGTGCAGGCCAAGCAGGTGCAGTGTGGCATTTACAGGTTGGGTCAGGTTTGGGGAAGGGGTGGAGCCAGCAGGGCCTGCATCACATCCTGTTGGGCTCCTAGGGAAGGGGTGGAGCCAGCAGGGCCTGCACCACATCCTGTTGGGCTCCTACCTTCTCTTCTTCATGTGCCTGACCAGGAATCAAACTGTGACCTGGTTCACAGGTAAACTCTCAAACCCTGAGCCATGCCAGCTGGGCAGGATTTGGTTTTATTTTGTTGAATCGCTGAAGCCCCAGAGACCCCTTCCCTCCCAAGGTCCCCACCCACCCAAGTAGATGTTCTAGTGAGCAGGGGTGAGGAGCCTGGTGGGTGGGAGGTCACATTGGGGTGGTGAGGTCTTGCTCCCTCCAGCAGCCATCCTCCTCAGGTCCTCAGCAGGGCACAGTCACTCCCACGCAGAACCCTCACCTCCCCGATGCTCAGCACCCCAGTCGCTGCCCTCTTCTCCCTCTGAGCACAGTAGGCAGTGGATGGGGCCATTGGCCGCTTTGCTGGGTGACTGTGGGTGTGGCAGGTACTGGTCCTGGTCAGTCAGTGGGGGTGCACAGCAGGGCCAAACACCTGTGCCTGAATGATGAGACCCTGCCTGACTCCGCTGGACCCCAGGCACTAGGCCACGCCATAATCCCAAATCTAGACAGCAAGGAATCAAGGAGAGAGTCGACACTTGGCTGACCACCTAGGGACAATGGTTCTGTGACCCTCAAGGGCCCTTGGGTCTGACTGTAACCCAGGTTTCCTCCCCAGGGGTTGGATGCAGAACAAAATCAACAAAACAAAACCCACAACATGAAGCACCCGCCCCTCTGTGCCCTTGAGCCCAAGCACAGCGTCTGTAGCCAGTCAAGTGAAAAGAGAAGTTAACTAAAAGAGGACGTTCTGCCAAGAACAGACAGGGGCCTGCAAGCGGGCCAAGTCAGAACAAAGTCTTGCACGCACGATTTATTGTTCAGAGGCAGAATTTCCTTGAGGTGATAAATAGTCCATGAGGGCATGGGAAGTACTAAGGAGGGTACACAGCTGCAGGTTGAAGGGATCTTTGAACAATATAGGAAATTAATAGTTTAATGTATAATTTAGCTCATATGATCTCATAGGCATGCCTGCTTGTCATTGTTACTTGCTGTACTCCCCAATAAAAGCCATGAGAACTTTGGAGGATTTGCTACTTGCCTGAGCGAGTAGTAGCCCTCTGTCTCTGAAACTCACCCTGCACGCCGAGCTCATCTCAGCGTCACCGTTCACCTGCAGACCACCTGCAGCGTCCCAAACCTGTGCACTTGGTACAAATGCACGGGAAATGGAGCGATGGAAGGGCCGCCCCTGCTCCCAGCACAGGTGCATCCTTGGAGGTCACCCCAGGTGAGAGCTGGGAGGCCTGGGCCTGTCGGCACCTGTTTGCTCTGTGCTCATGCACACACACTCACATGCACACGCAGCAGCACGTGTTTACAAAACACACATGGGCCCAGTGGACCTTCTTTGAATCATGCAGCAGTTATTTATGGAACACCTACTGTGTGCGGGCACTGCCAGGGACCTGGGGTAAAGCAGCAAACAAGAGAGCAAAAGTCTCCCCTGAAGCCACAGGACAGACACACAGAGGAAGTGGGATTGGGGGGGCAGGCTGCAGATTTCAATGGGGGCTGGGACAAGGGGGAGGGGGCTTGGGGAAGAGACAGCTGAGCAAAGGCTGGAGGAGGGGAGGGGGCAGCTGTGCTGCCTTGACGACAGGTGTGTTCCAGGCATAGGAACAGCCAGTGTCCCTGGGATCAGAGCAGGCCAGTGTGTCCCAGGAAGGATAGGGAGGCCATTGGACTGGGAGGAGGGGCTGCAGGAGAGGAGGTCAGAGGGCACTGAAGGGGCATTGGGGCAAGACTTGTGGCTTTTCCTCTAAGAGGATGGTGGGGAACGGGGGAGGGAAACACCTCCCTGGCAGGCTCATCCCAAGCAGCCAGCAGGTCTCCTGGGAACAGATGTGGGGAATGTGGAAGGGAAGGAGGGAAGTCAGTGCTGGGGGTTGGGCTCGAGGTGCTGGAGGGATGAGTTGCCTGGCTCAGGGCAGGTGGGAAGCCTGAGATGTGGGTTTGGGGGTATATATGAACTGGGCTTCAGAAATGGACCTGGAGAGGCTTGTCAGATACTCTGGTGGGGAGGCCACCAGCTGCTGTTTAGGTGACAGGTCCAGGACAAAAGGGCTGACCTGGTGCTGCCAGTGTATGGGAACCCACAGGGCAGGGTGGGGTTGCCACAGGGCAGAACAACAGCCCAGGGAGCAGGAGGCATCAGCTGAGGTCAGATGCCGGATGCTGGGCCAGTCAGCAAGTGAGTGCCACTTGCCTAGGTTATGACACACTCAGGCACAGCTGGCCACCCTTGCAGGGAATGCCTCACTCACCCCTGTGCCTGTGGTTCCACTTCCATGCAGCGTCCTCTCAAACACCCCCACCGCCGAGCTTAGCCACACTTCTCATTCTCAAGGGGGAAGGGGAACCTCAAATTCTCTCCAAGAAATGACATAGAAATTTCTAAAAAAGTGACAGGTGCCTCCAGCAAAAGCCCGACAAAGCTATTCTCAGGGAAGTGCTTCCAGATGTCACAGAGTAGAACAATTTTTCAGGCCTGCTTAATTACCTAGTCACCTCAGCAGCTTGACAGCCTGTGCAGTTTCTAGGAACTGAGCTCACACACCTGAGCAACAGCCCACAAAGAACAGACAGATCAAAATTAAGAATAGTCCTGACCTTTAAGTGACCCAGAAATGAATAACAGGAGGATGATGAATAGCTTGGCTAAAACTACGCAATTAGCTCTTGTAACTTGGCTTTGCTTGCTATGGGAACATGAACACGGATGTAGTTGTCCCCTTTAAATATTGGACTCTGCAGATGGTCGTGGCCGCTTCTCTCTTGGGCTTCCTGAGTGGAGGAGTGGACACTGGCCAGTCAATAAAGGCTCTCTAATTGTAATCAGTCTGGAGTTCTGGTCATTCTGTCACTCGCACTCCACAACACAGAAAGAGCCCTTTAGCCCCAGGAGACCTCGTTCTGCACTGGGCCACCCACTGGCCTTTCCACTTCCAGGAAAGGAAACAGGACACAGCTGATGTCCCACACCACCCCATCGGCACCCTCTCAGGCCTTACCTAGTGCAGGGGCTGTGTGTGTGGCGGGGTGGCCTGTACTGTAGAAGTTGGGAGTTTCCTCTTTGGAGACTTGGCCGCAGGAAGGACACTCTATGCCTCTGGGCTGTGACCTACAAATCTGGAAGCAAGAGTCAGGAGGAAAGAAGGAAGTGGCTGCCTTTATTCCCAGCCACTGGTCATGTGACCATAGCTCTGCTTCAGGGTTATTTTTTCTGAAAGTGAAATTACAAGCAGCTCAGGAAGTCCCGCTTGATGGAAACCCCCAGCCTGAGCTCCTGAAGCTCACATCCTGGCCTCATACCAAGTCCTCCCTTCATGTCCTTCCTGTCACTCCTCTCCCCCCAAACCCAGCTTCAGCACCCACTTCCTTTCCTGCTGTCCTGACCCTGCCCCCGAACCCTGCAGGCCTCCCAAGCTCTCCATCTCTCAGTGAGTCCAGCATTGTCCCACAGGCTGAGACTGGGGGCTGGGGTGGCTGAGGACAGGCAGTGGGAGGAGGGAGTGTTCCTGGCAGACACAGCATGTGCAAAACCCCAAGAGGAGTTATGGGTGAAGTGCCTGCTGTGTGCCTGGGCAAGGCGCTCACAGAGACAAAAGCCCTGGCTCTCAGGCGAGGCATCCAGGATGGCGCACCCACTGACAGCACTGGGGACATGCTGGAGGACACACAGAGAGCTGGCCCCAGGGAAGCCTGCACAGGGCAGAGCAGGGCTGACGGGCCCCAGTCAGGAGGCCTACTAATGGGGCAGGGGTGCCATCTACGAAGCCATACTCCTGTCATTGAGCATGTGGCTCGTTGCAGGAGTAGCATGGAACCATGGGCAGGGTCATGCTTGTCCATGCCAAGGCCAACACTCAGGCCAAGAATCTCCAGCTTCCAGGGGCCTCTGGGCACACCCAGAGTGAGAAAGGACAAGGGAGTCACAGCTTGGCGACTGTTGCCTCCTCTCCCTGAACTCCGCCTGGGCCTTCAGGCCTCAGGCTGGGACAGGGAAGTGGGGGGTGGATGGGGGGGATGCAGCCCCTTTCCCAGGGGGACTGAGGGTAGGCTCCCTCCCCATTTCTCCCCCACCCCCCGAAAACCCTGGTCGACCAGCACTCCCGAAAACGGGTGGCCAATGGAGACGGTTGCTTGGTGGCTGTGGTCGACCAGATGTCCCAGCCAGTCCCAGCCCGGTCTCCTGTGTGGGTCCAAGCGCGAGAGAGTGCGGGTTGACCAGATGTCCCGGCCCGGACTTAGTCTCTAGCAGAGTCAGAGCGATTGGGTTGACCAGTTGTCTGTGGAGATGAGAGATTGAAGGTGGGGGCGGGGGCGGGGCCGAAGAGCAAATAAATGTTGACAGAATATTTCTTTATTTCTTTATTATTTGTTTGTTCATTCATTTTAATGCACAGCCCGCATACAATAGTACATACTTATCAAGATTCCACATTTACATAGCTTACAATGCACTGGTGAAGTTGCAAGCTTATCACAGCGCTATACATTTATAGGTCTCTAAAACAAACAAAACCCCAGAAAACATGTTGCAATGCTTACCGTTCCTGTTTCTATTACTATCAACCCTTTAGGGATGTTTCCAGGCAGCATGGCGTTGGCGGCTGCAGCTGTGGCAGAGGCGGCGGCACAGTGAGGGGCGTGTTCACTTCAAGGAAATTCCTAAATCGCCTCGTTATCCTCTATTCGGAGGAAATTTCAAAGTCTGACTGACAGCCTTTCATCTGCTTCGTGGGAGAGTCCGTCCTTCTTGACTGCTAGGTGGAAACGCGAGAGAGGGGGGACAGAGAGAGAGAGAGAGAAGAGGAGGAGGAGGTGGAGGAGGAGGAGGAGAGGAAGAGGAGAGAGAGAGAATGAATAAAGTTTTCAAAGCCCTTCCCCCCCCCCCCCCAGTGGCCCACCCTGCGTCCCCACCACCCTGGTGATGACAATGCGACCTGTCCTTGTCATGCGCCACTTGTCTGGCGACCGCTTTTATAAGCCTCAAAGCGAGGTCGACCAGACGGCCGGGTTGGTCGGGTTTTTGTCACAGGGCAGAGGCAAATGGGAATCTCAGGGACAGTGCATGTGCAGTTGGCAGAGGGGAGTGAATGAAAGGCAGTCTATAGGAGCAGCAGAGCTCGCCATACTAGCATTATTCATTCTCTGGATGGAGGCACATCATTTACAAATAACACAGAAGTACCTGAAATGGAAACTTCTTTCTCAGACATGAAAAATGCAGGTCACGTCACTTGGACACTATGGATGGCTGTGTTGTGTAGAAATGGGCAGGCTTGAATTAGGCATTCTGAACTTTGTCCTCCTTTGGGTTTGTCCTTGTGATCCATAGGAACTCTCCCCAGCCAGGAAAGGTATTAGGTGGACTGAAGTGGACCACAGAGGGGTTCCTGGCTGGAAACCACAAACCACACCACTGGTGGTGTGAAAGGACAGAACGGGACTGATAGCTGTGTCCCTAACTCCTCTTCCAAGAAAAAGCCATAGAATGTATCAGTTACTCAGCCTGCCCTTATCTCAGCCAATAAGAATGCAAGGGAAAACAAACTCAAGGCCAAAAGTATGCTAACCACACCCCCGTCTTTGTGTAATCAGACCCTAACTGCACCCTACCCCTGCGTCCCTAGCCCCCGGCCCTCACTCAACCAACTGGAGTCGGCCAAATCAGTGGTCCAAGTGAGCCCTCACCCCTCCGACCCCAAGCCCTATAAAATCTTTGTTCTTTCGAAATTCGGGGCTCTCTCGCATCCAGCCACTGCGTCGGTAATGGAGACAGAGGGACCAAGGTCAGCTTGAATAAAGGCTCTATGCTTTTGCATCAGACTCGGCGCTCCCTGGTGGATCTTTGGGGGATCTTGAAATCTGGGCATAACAGGTGACCCACCGGGCATGCCATGCCGTGCCATGCCATGCCATGCTATGCCCCAGAAAGTCATAGTCAGGACTGAACTGAGGACCTTCATCTTTTTTTCTCTCTCTCTATTTTTGGCCCTTCCGCCCCCGACAGACCCTCCTGAACTTGGTTCCAAGGGGGGAGGGAGGAAGCAAATATGCTCCACCTCATGGAATACGTCATTCACACACCCCTCCCTCTTCTACTCCAGCTTCCCCGCTCCTCACCTTGCCTCAGATTTGAGTCTGCCAAGTGCAAGCAGCGAACAACCTACTACAGAGCCTTGCAGTGAATCCGTAGTCCTTATTCTTGTGTGGGTGACCTTAGTTTAACTTCACACAGGTTGTTTTCTGCATAGGTGGCATTCAAGGAAAACAAACAAAAAACTCAGAATAATACCCATGCCTGGTGTCACTAACTAACGAGTCTTCTGCTTCCCTCCCTCCCTCCCTCCCTCTCTCCCTCCCTTCCTCTTGCTCCCCCTCTCTTCCACTCCACTCCAGTCTATTCCACTCCCCCCCGGCCCGAGATTCTGTCCATCCTTGGGCTCACACACAGTATACATACATACATATGTCCTACACCTGAGTATCAACCAAAGACTTGGAAACAACAGCCCTCTGCTGCTGCCAGAGGAGGAGGAGGAGGAGGAGGAGGAGGAGGAGGAGGAGGAGGAGAGGCTCAAGAAGTAATGCCATTCAAAACTAAACATTAATTCATTGTGTAAATGCTGTGAAAGGAAAAGCGGATAGGGTATGCCTGTAAATGGCATAGCTCTCCCTGCTCGCCTTGCCTTTTCAATGACAGCACCCACCCCCTTACTGTCATGGATGCTTTTCATGATCCCTGAGAGGAAGAAAATATCCCCTGTTGCTGAACCCTGGCTTTTCACACTGAAGATGACCCTCTTGGACAGATGCAGTAACTCTCTCACTCCCACTCCAAGAGAGGGTGTTTTGACCTTTGATCTCTTTCTTGGTTTGTTTTCTTTCAATGGTGTTAAACACAGACCTCCTTTGAACCTTTGATAAGCCTACAGTTTATATTCACACTCCTTTAGCTTGATTTTTAATACGACTCCCAGGGTCGGGATCACGACTTTAGAGTCACAGTTCGCCCAATGAGAGAACTCGTGTGTGTGTCGGGAGAAGTGGGGGACACGCTGGTGGTGGTGGTGGTGAAAAGGGACCACATACTGTATGTACTAAACCTGACAAGCTCAGGAGAGGCCATGCATGGTGGCCTTACAGACTAAAATCAGTTTGGGGTGGATGATCCTGTCCTAGGCCAGCATCTTTCCTGACAGAGGTCCATCTTTACCTGGACTGAGCCTGTCTATCGCTTTCCTTCTTGCATCCATGATCACACATCTTTGAAATGTCAAAGGGATTTTCCATCTTTTTGGGACCCCTGGAATCACAGGCACAGCTCTGTGAATATCACAGATCCCATCATGATTACTGACCTAGTTCATGATTGACTATATGAACTATCCTACACCCACCTAGGTAAAAGAAGTCTGTGTCCATCATTTTATTTTGCATCCCATCCCAGAGGTTTCCCTGCTTTGCTTTCTCCTGCCTCCCTAAAATATCACCAGTGGATTTCATGTAACCCATGTACGGTCTCCTCTTTGGATTGGAGTGTATAAAATAAGGGGGAGCGACACTGTCATTCTTCGGAACATTATCTCCAACCTTTGAGATTGTGCTTCCCGGCGTGTGTGTGTGTGTGTGTGTGTGTGTGTGTGTGTGCGACATTTGTGGACAGTTTGGCTCAAAGACACTCACAAAAATTCTTCACAGGTTGGAGCATTTCTTACGTTGTTGACAAATGCCACACACGCACACACGTGCATGCACTTCATTCACAGTTGCCACCTGTGGGGCCCTTTCAGGTTTGTCCATTTTCCTTCCTCATTTTCATGGAGAGAAAGGAGGCAGCGAGTGAAATCACCAGTGAGTGTGTGATATGAGACTGAGGATTTCCTGTGGAAAGCGGGTGAGCAGGCTGGCAGGAGGGCGGAGGGAGGGAGGGAGGGAGGGAGGGAGGGAGGACACATCCATCCATATGTGGGAGGAAAAGAGACCACAAGGGATGGTCTGAAATTAAAAGTTCAACGAAAAAAAAAACAACCAGTGATGGTGGGTAGCCACATCCTAGGCCGCTACCTTCTCTGACAAAGGTGAGTCTTTTTTTTTCTTTTTAGTATTTGTATTGATTTCAAAGAGGAAGAGAGAGAGAGATCAGTGATGAGAGAGAATCATGGATCGGCTGCCTCCTGCACACCACCTACAAGGGGGGGGGGGGGCTGGGGATTGAGCCTGCAACCCGGCATGTGCCCTTGGCCAGAATTGGAACTTGGGACCCTTCAGTCTGCAGGCTGACACTCTATCTACTGAGCTAAACCGACTAGGATGTAATTTTCCTTTTCAAATCCCCTCATTGTTATTGAGTAAATTGCTGACCATAAACTATCCTACGCCAACCTAAGTAAGAGAAGCATGAAGAAGTATGCGTCTATCATTTTATTTTAATTTTTATCCAATCCCAGAGGTCCCCCCTCCCCACCCTACTTTGCTTTCTTTTCTTTCTTTTTGTTGAATATTTATAATTTTATTAACTAGTCACCCCAATAAACTTAAAAATGTATCTAACACCCAGCTGGTGAGGCTTAGTTGTTGAGTGTCAACCCATGAACCAGAAGGTGATGGTTCAATTCCCCGTCAGGGAACATGTCCAGGTTTCAGGCTCAATCCCCATCAAGAGGCATGTAGGAGGCAGGCGATCAATGATTCTCTCTCATCATTGATGTTTTTCTCTCTCTCCTCTCTCTGATTCAGAATCACTGCTGTCTGAAGAAACTGAATCACTGCTACTATTATCAGACTCTGATGAACTGCTGCTGCTGTCACTCAATCGGAAACCAATTCCAACAACAGCTGTGGATGATGGCGTTTTCTCAGATTTTGTTTGGCATTTTCTGGAATTTAACTGATTATTGACATCCAGTAATCGCTTTTCCAACTCCTGTTTTCTCTGTGCATGAAGTTGTTCATTTGACTTCATTATTTTCTTACCAAGGGGTTTTAGTGGTCTTTTTCTTAGACATGCAGCAACATATTTTTCTAGCTCTCTCAGTGTTGTTGTTTTCAGTGTTGCAAAGTCTATCTCTATCTCTTCATGGTTGGAATTTCTCAGTGAAGGTTCTCTTGAATGTATTATATGGACTACTTTTCCAAGTTTATCTCCAGGGATTTTGTTTATATCCAAGCTTAACCGCCTTTTCTCATCATGGCTCATAGGTTTAGAATTATCTTCGTCCTCAGATTTCAGAGCCAACACTGGTTGTTGCCTCTTCTTTGGCTCATTGCTCTTGGATTTCTCCTTTAATTTCATTTGCTTAAACTTCTTTCTTGGATTTTCATCTGTGTTATTAACCTTTCCTTTTTTGTTTTTCCATTTCGATTTGTCATTTTTTTTCTTTAGCTTATGGAGTGGTACTTGGGATAGAACCTGTGAAAGGACAAAGCAGAAATGAACTCTCCTCCACTTTATCTTGTAGGGCTGGGCCCTCAGCCTAAACCCCCTCCCCTTTCTGAGAGTGACCACAGGAATGCCAGTAATATCCTAACTCCCCCAGCCACCACCTGAGTGGACCAATGAAGCTCCAGGAACACAGCTAAGGTCCTAATAAGGCTATAGTGGGGGATGGCTCAAACCTCAGAATGTGTTGGTCACTTCCTGACCTTTGTGCTATAAAACCCTGCTGAAAAACCCTGACCAGAGTGACCAATCTCTGTAACTCACGTCACTTACCTAAGCCCACCCAAATGATTAGCCCTATAAATTCTTTGTTCTCTTGGGACTCCGGGCTCTCTCTCGCATCCAGTAATGGAGGCAGAGGGGGACCAAGCCTGGGCTTGAATAAAAGACTCTATGCTTTTGCATTGGACTTGGCGCTCCCTGGTGGTGTCTTTTGGGGTCTTGAAATCTGGGCATAACATTTGGGGGCTCGCCGGGACCCCCAAGACCCACGAGGGACCCCGATCCGGAGAGTCTGACTGACCGCGGTAAGTGTCTGTGTGTTGTCTGTTCTGTTCTGTGTGAGCTCGTTTCTGAAATCTGTAGTGCCCGAAATGGTCTAGGCGGATGCACTGGTGGACCTTGGGTGGGAGGAGTCAGAGGACGCTCCGATCCTCCGTCTGGGGGGGGGGGGGTCGTGAAAACCCCTCACGAGGGGAGTGGGCTCCCCTCGAAACTCTGGGCCGAGGCGGGTCGCTCCCGCTGGTTGGCGTAAGACCATCGTCCAGTTTTCGGCTTTGCTTCTGCGGGGTTGGAAGGCTGTTCTTGGGCGCCTTTGTTTGTCTGTGTTTGTGTGTTTTTTTTCTGTTTTCTGTGGACATACTGGACGGACATTATGGGACAGACTCAAACTACTCCTTTAAGCATTGTGGTCGTTTTAAAGTCAAGGGCTGGGCCAAACCTGCTTGCCAGCCTCAGGTGTGGTTTTCCAAAACCGCTGGGAATTTGGGACCTTGAAGCTTACTGAATTCAAATGATAAAAGAACTTATGTCTTGAATTTTTGAAGTTTATTCTTAAAAATGTTACTGATTGAGAAATGCTGAATATTTGACTTGCCAGCTAAAAGTTTAAGGTTCAGATTGAATTGGGAAAAATTGTATATTGTGGTAGCTAAATGCCTTTGCTGAATGAATGTCTGGTGAAAGTATGTGAGTGTGGAGGGAGGGGGCCTGCCCTCTCCTCTCTTTTGTGTGGCTCCACAACTTTGGTCAGGCGGGCATCTGAATGAGAATCTGTGAAAACAGGTCACCCTCTCCCTTGTCTGTCTCTCGTCACCGATCATCATGGGGTCAGGACAAAGTTTGTTTGTGGGGGACTAGCCAATTTACTATAGAGAAGGGGGAATGGAACTGGTCTGTGTAAAGTGAAAGCTACTTTGTGCTGTCTGGCTATACACATGAGGAAAAACCCAGCTTTAAGGGAAAGATAGTAGAGAACTTTTAATTGCTTTACTCTGAGGTATAATTTTGCTGCATCAGGTTAAAATTTTAAAAATCTAGGATTAATTTAAAGGTATAAGGTTGCAAGCCAAAGAAGTTTAACAAAGGCTGGCTAGGTTCCAAGATTGCTTAGTTCTGAGATTGCTTATAAAAGAGCAAGAGAGAAGTCTTTTCAAGTTAACTGTTTGCTTAGCAAATTAACAAGGTAGCAAATTTCAAAGAACTTGTTATTCATGGTTTTCTTATCTCTTTGGTAAACACAAAGGGCTTACAGCTCTGCAGGGCATAGAGATTTACTGCCTGTGACTGTGTTTTGTTTAACTTGCTGTTTTCAATTATTTATTAGAATCCTCATAGAGGACATAACCTGGTCTTTCCCTTCCTCCCTCATCCTGATTCTGAAAGCATCTGTAACTGGATTTTGGGTGATCTCCAGGCTTTCTGTCTGCAAGAAATCTCCCTATGCACCTGTTATCTTTCCAGGCTGACTCTGTGAGGAAAAACTATCGGCCTGGGCTGAGATAAGGGGGGCGGGGGCGTTGGCAGTTAAGTTACTGGCTGCAGACCTAACAGGTCTTATCAATGAATTTCAAGGTCACAAAAAGTAACTGTAAACACAGTAGTCTTTCTCTGCCCTGGGTTATTCTTTTTAACCCTTCCAATGCTAAATTAGACAGATACCTGTTCTTAGTTTTATCACAAAAGGTCTAGATATATCTTAAGAGTAAAAGTACATTTAAAATGTGTTCATAAATATTAATCTAAAATTGCTGAATGTTCACTTTTGGTAATCATTAAAGGATTAAGGTTTCTAAGAATAAAAAATTCTAATACGTTAAAAAAACAACTAAACTCCCAGGAGAAAAGCGGAGGAGGAGCAAAGCTAAAATCCGCAGCCACCCTGGTGATTTAGAACTGTTTTTGCTAGGCAGACTCAGCCCCTGAGAGCCAGGTCAAAGAAGGAGGGGCTGTTGCCGGTGGTGTAGGTAAGGGCGGGCGCTTTGGGTGGTGCTGGTTATGGCGTTGCCCCTGGCGCCCTGACGGGACCCTGAGAGCCGAGAGAATAAGGACCACTGGGAGGCGCGGGGGACCGCAAGGCCCAGAAGCCCCTGGTGGAGAAGAAGCGGCGCGCAGATCAACCAGAGCCTACAGGAGCTGCGGCAGCTGCTGGCGGGCACCGAGATGAGGCTGGCTGGCCGGTGCCCAGGGGTTGCTGAGCAGGCAGATGGGGGTCATGGCATTGCCTGGCCTCACCTCCCTCCCTCACCTGGCGCCCCCGCCGGCGCAGGTGCAAGCTAAGCTGGAGAGCGCCGAGGTGCTGGAGCTGATGGTGCTGCCCATGCTGTGGGAGTGCTGCGGAGCAGGGCTTGCAGGCACGAGCAGCTGCAGGCAGAAGCCAGCAAGAGCTTCGCTGTCAGCTACATCCAGTGCATGCATAAGATGCACCCGTTCATATCCACGTGCCAGGCCATCAACGCCACTGTCGCCGCCCAGCTCCTGAACCCCCTGCTTGAGTCCATACCACTGCAAAAGAGCAGCGGCTTCCGGGATTTGCTGGGGGACGCTCTAGCCGGGCCCCTGGGAGACCCTAGGCGGAGCAGCTGGCTCACAGGAGGGGCTGATATCCCCTTCAAGTGCACTCCCTTGAAAGAGGCCTGGTTGCTGCTCTGCCACAAAGGGAACTGATAAAAAGGCAAGAAAGCAGGGCCCTAAGGGTTAACAAAAGGGCACTCTCCCTGGACCTGGGAGCCATCAGGACTTTGAAATTCTCCAAGAGAGGAGGAGTCTGACTCAGAGACTGGCTGAAACCTCGTTGGGTTAGGAGAACTGGAGGCTGCATGCTGAACTTGTAGACTACAGTTTGCTGGGCAGATGTCTGAGCCCAATTGTGTAGAGATTAGCTGCTCTGTGCAGCAAACAACTTTCTCCTGTGCCAGAATGCATTTTACGGAGATTGTTCAGACTGTGTTTGCGGCTAGAGAGGAGAAGAATGACCGCCGCACACAAGCCCTGACTGTGGCTTGGAGAGAACTGAGCAAGGTGACTCCCCTGCTACATTCCCAGGTGCTGGTTGCAGCCAAGAGCATGGATCACCCTGTATGGCATTAGAGCAATGCCCTACGTGATGGACTTGGCTGATGCCTTCTTCTCATGGACATGGCTTCAGAGAGTCAAGGACAGTTTTGTTTTGTGTAGGAAGGGTCAACAGTGAACTTTAGTTGCCCTCCCTCAAAGGTATTTGTATAGCCCTAGCATGTGTCATGTTTGGTAGCATGAGATTTGGCTCCTGAAGTGGCCATGCTGCCAATATTATGTTTCATTGTATTAATATGTTGTATTAACCTTTGATTCTCTTGCAGGTTTGAATGTAGCTGTCAGCAGTTGCTGTAGACCTGTGTTGGTCTACAGTCCTTGGTAGTCTTTGGGAGTAACTGGCAAGTGTTCAGTTTCCCATACTGAAGGCCATTGTTATGGCCATATGTTAACTGTCCTGGAAGGGGGCTATGTGGGGTGAACCCCAAAAGTAAAGGGTGTCTGGCTGCCAAGAGGGCAGATGCCCAACTGGGCAAAGAAGAATAGCCATCAGGTTTTGGTCTCTATTAAGAAACAGCTGACAGTTGGCAGCCTGTATACTGTCTTGCAGGCCTGCGTGACCATGCCCATGTCAGGGGGGCGTACAAACCTCAACTGTAAAAGAAAACTAGAAAAGGCCTGTTTGGAATAGAAGGTCTAGGGCATAGTTATGCATTTTTAAAGGACATAGAAAGAAGGTTTAAAGGCTAATTTGAAAGTGTGAAATTTAGAAAGGTTATGTATGTAATAAGGAGGAGAAGAGAAATATTAAAAAGTAATTAATCAAATAGTACAGGCCAGTAAGCCAGAGAGAGTAAATAATTTACATTCTGCCTCCCTAAACAGAGGGTAAATAGTTATGCCAAAGTACTTAGGGGGGACTGGTAATAACTCTGAAGAGTCCATGAAAAGGAACTGGCAAGGAAAATCAGAAAATCTTAGAGCAGCTCAGTATGTTTTTCTCCTTATATAATTCCTCCGAAATCTGGCAATGCTAAATAAGTCATGGCAATACATTTCTTTGCATAAATTCAATAAGACCGGTTTCCAATAGTGGTTTTATTAATGGAAAACTTTGTGACTGGAGTATCATGTTTTAAAGAAACCTGTCTGAGCTCTGAAGACTTGAAGCCAATAAGAGTGCCACAGGAAAAGCCTGGTATCCTGCTTGGGAGCCCTGAAGATGGCTGGCACTGGAGCGTCAGGCCCATGCCCTACCATCACTGGCGGTTGGTAAGAGTAGAAGGGGAGCAATAAGGATGCCTCTGCATCCCTGCGGAACCCCCACACACTCTGGGCTGCAATGAGTAGGAGGGCTACTGAGATGGGCTTAAAGCCTTGAGCGTGGGCTCAGGTGGAGTTGCTACAGGTGAAGGATTCACCTAACTCAGTGGATACTGCAGGTAGGCCTGATGGCGGCTGGATGGCTTGGCTTCCTGGCCCTACGGGGCACATTAAGATTCAATCATGAGATTCCAGCAAAGGTAGTCAGTTACCATTCTTGTTGTGTTTATGCAAACATCAGGCCAAATTGAATACAGTAGATAAATTAATCTTGATTTGGCTTTTTGATAGCCATGGAGGAATTTTTAAGAAGAAAAATCCTATTTCAAAGAAGTTGTTAAAGCTGAAATGGTTTCTTTCCCTTCCACCAGACCATTTGTTATAGTTTGTCTCTGCCAGGTCACAAGCCCAGCTCCTTCTGTGACAGCGGACCTCGCAGGACCCCTTGTAATCCTCCTAATGCTGTTGACTTTCGGCCCTTGCATTATTAACAGACTAGTCTGATTTGTCAAAAAGCATAGGAGTGGTCCAGTTGATGGTTTTGCAAGCCCAGTACAGGCCTCTAGCGACTGAAGGTAAAATAGAAATGCAGTCCGTCTCATGATTGAGCCGTAAGTTCCAAGTCAAGGGGGGAATGAAAGGACAAAGCAGAAATGAACTCTCCTCCACTTTATCTTGAGTGGACCAATGAAGCTCCAGGAACGCAGTTAAGGTCCTAATAAGGCTATAGTGGGGGACGTCTCAAACCTCAGAATGTGTTGGTCACTTCCTGACCTTTGTGCTGTAAAACCCTGCTGAAAAACCCTGACCAGAGTGACCAATCTCTGTAACTCACGTCACTTACCTAAGCCCACCCAAATGACTAGCCCTATAAATTCTTCATTGGTCGGAAGCCTGCCCATCCTTGCTGCTTGACACAGTTGCTGCACGGAGGAAATATCTGCACAGCATATGTTTCAAGGGACCTGGCGTATATGGCGTAGTGTTCTTCATATGTTTGCTCCCCTTCTTAGTGCTGTGTGTTTTTAACCAGGGTCACCTCTTGGAAAAAGGTTGTTTGCCCAGGTGGGAATTTTTCCCTGGAGCTAGGGAAAAATTAACAGGAGTCAGGAAGGGAATACATCAGTAAAACCCCTTAACTAAGTGCCAGGCGGGTAGTTAATCACCTCAACTACGAACAATCACAGTTAAGCTACATAATCTTTACTTAGGATAATCTCCTTCAGTTACTTCCTTGTAGCTGAGCAGAACAGTATAGTAGTGACCTTGGAATGGAGATAAGAAATGCCCTAACCATTGGAATAGAATGGATAGGATTAAAATCAAGTGGTATCAACACAGATGTAGCAGGAGAATAAAGAGAGAACCTAGCTAGAGAACCTGGCTAGAGAAGCTGGCTGTGCTGATCATCTGAACGCTGTCTCCGTGTCATTCCTTCTTCACCGACACTGTCCACACTGTTGGGAACCCCTGGACCTGCTGTGGTTGGACCCCAGTATTCATCTTCCCACTACTGACTTAATGTGGGGGAAAAGAGAACAGAAATCTTCATCCTCTGACTTTGGAGATCTTGTTGAACCTTTAAACTTGCAATGTCGAGGGATCCAAGTCCGCCACCTCCAGCAGAAATGTCGAGTGGCCCAGTAGCGGAGAGCTGGTGCCACACTGAGATCAAGGTAGTGAAATTCTCCCACATGTGGACCATCGGTAACTTTAGCTTTTGCTGGCAGGAAGTGGGTGAAGTCATTCAAAGTTCCACCTTTTCATCAGAAGCCATTGATCAACTGACATGGCGTTTGAGAGTATACCCGAAAGGGCGAGATGAAGAAAGCAAAGATTACCTGTCACTTTTCCTGTTTCTGGTCAGTTCTCCACAAAGTGTATATTTTTGGCAAAATTCAAACTCTCCATCCTGAATGATAAGGGAGAAGAAATCAAATCTTTGGAGAGTCACCGGGCATATAGCTCTGTACAAGGCAAAGCCTGGGGATTCAAGAAATTCATCTGTAGAGATGTTCTTTTGGATGAAGACAATAGTCGTCTCCCTGATGACAAGCTGACCCTCTTCTGTGAGGTGAGTGTGGGGCAAGATTCCTTCACCATTTCTGGCCAGAATACCACGAAGATGGTGAAAGTTCCTTAGTGCCAGGTGGCCCATGAGCCAGGAGGACTTTGGGAAAATTCCTGGTTCACAGACTGTTGTTTCTGTGTTGCTGTCCAGGAATTCCAGGCTCACAAAGCTATCTTAGCAGCTCGTCCCCCAGTGTTTAGGGCCATGTTTGCACATGCAATAGAGGAGAGCAAAAAGAAATGGTTGAAACCATTGACACGAGCCTGGAGTTTTTAAGGAAATGATGTGCTTCATTTACACGGGGAAGGCTCCGTACCTGGACAAAGTGGCTGATGGTTTGCTGGCAGCTGCTGACAAGTATGCCCTGGAGTGTTTGAAGGTCATGTGCCAGGAAGCCCTCAGCCGACACCTCTCTGAGGAGGATGCTGCGGAAATGCTCACCTTGGCTGACCTCCACAGAGCAGATCAACTGGAAATTCAGGCAGTGGACTTCATCAACTCTCACGCTGAGGATGTCTTGGAGACCGAAGGGTGGCAGGCCATGGTGGGGTCCCATCCCCACTTGGTGGCTGAGATGTGCCGCTCTCTGGCTTCAGCACAGGGCGCCGGTCTGGGTCCCCACGCAAGCGCCCGAAGCGGTCCTGAGATCCTGCCTGTTGTAAGACTCCTTTGATTTTCCAGAAGCGGAAGTCACTGTTGCTGCGATTGAGCATCTGGTAGACAGCACAATCTGGGGGGTTTTCTTCTGCTGTCGGGGGAAGTCTGCATCTCGGCCCAAGATTTTAGGTTCATTATTTTCCTTAAAGAAATCACATTTTCAAATGCATCTTTATTGATTTCAGAGAGGAAGGGGTTGGGAGAGAGGGAGAAACATCAGCGATGAGAGTGAATCTTCCGTAAACTGATTCCCGCATGCACCGTACTGGCGATCAAACCCACCACCAAGGCATCTGCCCTGACCACCAATGGATCCTAGATTGACACACACCGACTGAGCAACACTAGCCAGGCTAAGGATATGTTCTTCCATAGATTTTTAGAGGGAGTGCCAAGGAGGGAAGGAAAGGCAGAGACTGAGACTCTGGGAAAGAGAAAGAGATGCAATGCCCAGACAGATGCATTGCGAGGGATGGAAACTGCAACCCAGTTATGCACCCTTGAGTGGAATCAAACCCCTGACCCTTCAGGTCTGAGCCAAAGCTCTAAACACTGAGACACCGACCAGGGTGAGATGAGTCTTCCATTGGGCCATAAACATTTACATTTAGAAAAATGTTCCAATGTCTGTCTTTAGGGATTTGCTTGTTCTGCAGATGTTGCGGTCATCTCTGCACTTTGTTAGCTATAAAAACCAATACTGCTCTTGCTGTCATGACCTCATAATAAATTAACATCTTGAAAGACCAACTTTTGCCTCAGGACTCTATTTGCAATGTGTCCACCTGATTTCTTTTTCTTTTTG
Organism: Myotis lucifugus; assembly: GCF_000147115.1. Lineage (NCBI taxonomy): Eukaryota > Metazoa > Chordata > Mammalia > Chiroptera > Vespertilionidae > Myotis > Myotis lucifugus. The sequence continues at coordinate 7,645 of NW_005871746.1, read as the reverse complement.
CAGCGACTATCACTTTGCAGCCAGGAAGGACTCATAGTCTTGTCTTCCTACCTGCAGGTTTGATGAACCTTTGTGTGGGATGTGGTCCTCAGGGTGCACATGTTGTCTCTGCTGTATCTGAGCGTTGTCATGACTGGGGTGCTCAGACTTCTACATCTGGGAGACATGACTGGGAGATAGAAGTGGCAGACATTGGAATTGTGCTGCTGGTGTCTGTAGTGATGATTGGAAAGAGAGGAAATAGGAGTGTCCAGAAGGGACTCTTTCTTCTTGGCTGTGCTAAAGCCCACATCCACTACAATGTCTTCACCACCTCCCCACTTTTACTGCAATATGTGCTCAAACCTATTGGCTGAGTAGGGGCGTTCCTGGATTACGAAGGTGGAAGTGCGACCTTTATAAATGTAGCTCAAACTTCCTTATATGTAGAATCTCTTGCTGCTCTTTCTCTCTCTGTCTCAGGCCTAGCTTTTGCTTTAGTCAGTTTTGACTAGAAATAGATTAGGAATCATTCTACATGCCAGGGAACTGTCGGATCTAAGAAAGGCGTTTTTCTACTTTAGTATCAATTAAGACACATATGTTATCTTTTTCTGTTTTTAGTTTTTTTATGTCATGAAGATCCATTCACTGTACTATTATATATGATGCTAATTTTCAAAACGTAAGTATCGGTTTGTGCTTTACTCTGTTTGGGGAAATCTCCACACATGATGTGTGGCATAGAATGCGTTCTCTGGATTTTGCTCTATTTCCAAACTCTCTTCAGAGTTTATGAAGCTTTGGTATAATTTCAAAAATATGCTCATTTTCAACGATGGAAAGACCCAGTGTTGTTCTTGTAGCCATTTTTCTATCATCTATTTCCAAAAGGGAGTGAAAAGAAGACGAGCTGGGATGCCCCCATGTTGTGATTGTGAAAGATGTTGTGTTTCATCAGTTTGTTTCACACACAGTCAGTGACTGTTCTGGATGGAACTGTGGTGGAGTCAGAAAGTTCATCAATGAACAAGCACTGGTTCCTGCTTGTAAAAGTTCCGTTTAGGATGGGCAAAGGCCTGTAGCAAGTGGTGTCAAGAGGCACAGGAGAGGACCAGAGAGAACCAAGATGGCGACATAGGTAAACACCGGAGATTGCCGCCGCAAACAACCACTTCAAAAACACAACTAAAAGACGGGACAGACATCACCCAGAACCACAGGAAAGCTGGCTGAGGAGAGATTCTTCAACTAGAAGGAAAGAGAACAGCATACCGAGGCTCAGAGGAGGCGCAGTGTGGAAAATACAAAGGTACGGAGGTGCGAGCGCAGAGCGGGCTGGTGGCTGAGGGCGCGGTTGTCATTTTCAATCAGGAGGGAGTCTCAGACTCTGAGCTCCAGATCCGGGCGAGTCTCTAGGGACTCAAACTCAAACTGGAGAAGCGGGATTGTCTGGCATCAGTTGGAACGTGAGGGCAGCTTTCTCTCCGAGGTTTGCAGCGGTTGCTGGGGTTCTGAGAAGCAGAGCCTCTGGGAATGGGACTGAGAGCAGCCATAACCGCTCCCTCCGCCCGCCCTGTTGATCCCGCCCCACCCAAGCCCTGCGCAGAGCCATTTGCCGGATAGCCTCAGGCAAAGGCTAGATTAGCACCTCTCCAGAGGACAGAAGTTTTCCCACTGCAGCAGACACAGCTGATTCTCACAGCCAGTCAGCCTGGTGGTCAAATCCCTCTAGTATTAACTACAACAATCAAGGCTTAACTAGAACAAGACTGCGCACAAAGACCACAAGGGGGTGCACCAAGAAAGCATAAAAAATGCGGAGACAAAAAAACATGACAGAAATGGAGGATATAGAGCTAAAAAACGCAATTTTGAGGGCTTTCAATAATGTGCTAGAAGCTGCCAATAAACTTGATGAGAGCCTCACGAAATCTAATGAGACCCTTGATGTTGTGATAAAGAACCAACTAGAAAGTAAGCATACACTGACTGAAATAAAGAATATTATACAGACACCCAATAGCAGAACAGAGGAGCGCAAGAATCAAGTCAAAGATTTGAAATGCGAAGGAGCAAAAAACACCCAACCGGAAAAGCAAAATGAAAAAAGAATCCGAAAATACGAAGATAGTGTAAGGAGCCTCTGGGACAGTTTCAAACGCACCAACATCAGAATTATAGGCGTACCAGAAGATGAGAGACAGCAAGATATTGAAAACCTATTTGAAGAAATAAGGACAGAAAACTTCCCCCACCTGGTGAAAGAAATGGACTTACAGGTCCAAGAAGCGCAGAGAACCCCAAACAAAAGGAATCCAAAGAGGACCACACCAAGACACATCATAATTAAAATGCCAAGAGCAAAAGACAAAGAGAGAATCTTAAAAGCAGCAAGAGAAAGAGACTCAATTACCTACAAGGGAATACCCATACGACTGTCAGCTGATTTCTCAACAGAAACTTTGCAGGCCAGAAGGGAATGGCAAGAAATATTCAAAGTGCTGAATACCAAGAACCTACAACCAAGATTACTTTATCCAGCAAAGCTATCATTCAGAATTGAAGGTCAGATAAAGAGCTTCACAGATAAGGAAAAGCTAAAGGAGTTCATCACCACTAAACCAGTATTATACGAAATGCTGAAAGGTATCCTTTAAGAAGAGGAAGAAGAAAAAGGTAAAGATACAAATTGTGAACAACAGACATGCATCTATCAACAAGTGAATCTAAGAATCAAGTGAATAAATAATATGATGTACAGAATGAACTGGTGATTATAATGAATCAGGGAATGGACTGACTATTCTTGGGGGGGAAGGGGAGTGGGAGATGCGGGAAGAGACTGGACAAAAATCGTGCACCTATGGATGAGGACAGTGGGTGGGGAGTGAAGGTGGAGGGTGGGGCGGGAACTGGGAGGAGGGGAGTTATGGGGGGGGAAAAAAAGAGGAACAAATGTAATCTGAACAATAAAGATTTAATAAAAAAAAAAAGAGGCGCAGGAGAGCATGTGTATTTGTAGTCCAGGTGGCTGGGAAGGGTTTGAAATGGCCACTTGAAAAAGTGAATGGAAGCAATAGCCGGTGTTTCTCAATGATAGAGCATGAGGTTGCCAGAAGAAGTCCTCAGCAGTCTGTAGGTAAAGCAGACCCCAAGGAACATACTAGTCAGGGAGGGTGCTCAATCAGTGCAGCAGTGTCTGGCGAATCCTTTGTCAGTGATGGGAGGGAAGTGGTGCAGACACAGAGCCTTGACCTCATTCGGTCCAGGGATGGCATGATGGCTGCCGTGACAGCATCGCTGAAATGGTGGGTGTAGTTTTTGGTCACAGTCCCATGGCTTTAGCTGGAAGGTCAGCAGCAGGGCCAGAGGCACAAGGTGTTGTTGGTCGAATGTCCCAGTGAAGCTTCCCTTTGATTCGCCAAAGAAATGGTCCCGAAATTGGTGAGTGAAGCCGTGTGACGGTGGAAATCCCAAGTCTGCCATTTCCCCCTCTTCCGGGTTCTCGGATCTGTATGTGAATGTGTAGCCAAAGGGGTTGCGACCCACAGGTTGAGAACCGCTGACTTTGAGGCAGGGAGAGGGCTAGAGAATCAGAAACATGGAGAGAGAAACATCCATCAGCTGCCTCGTGCACACCCCCTAGTGGGGATGTGCCCGCAACCAAGGTACCTGCCCCTGACGGCTCAGCGGTTAGAGCGCTGGCCGGGTGTGAGGCTCAGAGTGAGGTGAGCGGCACGTGTGCAAGATGTGAGGAGAGCCCCCCCCCCCAGGTGTGATGCGGGAGGTGTCACAGTGTCCTGGACGAGTGGCGGGGCCCCAGGTGAGGCCGCTCAGGGTTGGTTCCCCGTTGTTGCTGCGACTGTTATTTCTGAGGCAGGAGCCACAGTCACCCACCCCTTCGTCTGTGTAGTGCAGGGGTGGACAAACTTTTTGACTCGAGGGCCACAATGGGTTCTTAAACTGGACCGGAGGGCTGGAACAAAAGCATGGATGGAGTGTTTGTGTGAACTAATATAAATTCAAAGTAAACATCATTACATAAAAGGGTACGGTCTTTTTATATTTTATTTTTATTCATTTCAAACGGGCCGTAGTTTGCCCACAGCTGGTCTAGTGTCTTGTGTGCTGAGCCCTTTTGTGTGTCCCATTCCCCAGGTGAAGTGGACGTTGTCCTAAAAATGATGTGTTTTAGCTGTCAGCACATGGCCCCGTAACTGGTATTGTGGCTGTGATCCCAGGTCCGGGTGTTTGTGGGGTTTTGCTGTCTCTTCCCCATGGTCTGTGAAATGAGTGGAGATGAAATGGGGGGGAAATTTGTTGATCCTTTAAGCTTGGAAGTTTGCAAAGAGGGCAGATTGAGCTTCTGGGTGTGAAACTTTTCTTGACTGTTGTAAAGGTGTGAAGCAAGAGGAGCACAGGTTTTGCACTTTGCATGTTGCTGTGAAAGTGTCAGTGCAAGTGAAGGATGAAGCTGTAGTTGTCCCCCATTTGCTCCTCAGATATGTCCATGGGGATACCTGTTGTTAGGAGGGGAATGCGATGTTCAGGCTGGCGACAGGAGGCTGTGGAGCACCCCCAGCTGTGCATGTGCTATTGTTTTTTGTGCTGTTTTAAAAAATTGTGTAACCTGCCAAGTGTGCTGCAGTTTTCATAAATATTTTCCCGCTTCCTTCCCCATTTCCTAAAACGTTTCTATTGAAAATCCCTAAGTGCTTTTTGCCTGAATTTCATGTCAATGTTGGAACAGCATAGAAGTTTTAGTCAATGATCCCAAAGCATGCCTGGACTGTGTATGCTGAGGAAGATGTCGCCTTAGATCATTTTCGTCCACGTGCCTCGTAAAAGAAGTTGTTTTGGGACCCGGACAAACAGTAGGTGACAGATGTATGGGAACCAGTATGGATTTTTCCCAATTGGAGAGGCGGGGCGGACATCGGCGAGCCTTTGCTGTGGGTCCACCTTTCAGGAGCGCGTGATGCAGGTGAAGATCAGCATGTGGAGCGCAGCTTGGCCAGCAGGTGGAGCCAAGACCTAGCTGAGGAGGAATGTTTGTGTCTTTGTGATGGAGAGACTGGCTTGTCCCTGCAGGATGTGAGGGTACTGAGTGGGCGCTGAGGGCAGAGGTGCCCTTGGTAGCGGGTGTATGAAAGCGGGGGGGGGGGGGAGGGGGTGGTATCCCGTGGCTCGGTCCTTTTTGTACTGGAACCCGTATTTTTTTCCCGCTGGAATTGTAGAAAGAATTCCCGGACAGAAAGTGTTGTAGTAAGTGTTTTGCTGTGTCGAAGACCAAGTCCAGACTGCCACGTAGGAGGGTGAACAGGGTCCCATGGGTTCCTGTCCGTCTGGCCTGTCAAGGGTGCAGATCGTGGTGCCTGCTATTCCGTCTGCTGGGTCCATCTTCCCCTTGGAGTTGGTTCCTCTAGTAAGTCCTGGGCTCCAAGGTTGACCCTCCCATGGGCCTCGTGAGGTTGTCGCCCCTCATTCCCTCTGGGCTTTCCCCTTTTCCACCCTAATGAAGGACTTCCTTGTCTTTATTTTGTAAATCTTGACCTTTGTGGGCTCTTTGCATTTCCTTTGTGTTATGCCAATGCGAGTGTTGTTGCTCCCTTGTGTGATGGAGATGTGAGTGGCCCTGGCTTGGTTGTGTTGTAGAAATGTCCCTTCTTCCAGTGTGTGCCCCTGTGTGTTTTCCTTGTAGCCCAATTGTCCCAATGCCTAAGGCTGGCTCTATCCCCCCCTGAAATTGCTGCTTGACTGTGGCCGAGTCCCAGCTCAGCTGGTGCTAAGGAGAAAGGTGTCTTCCCATTTGTCACGTTCCCTGAGGCACGCGGTCCCCCTGTCCATTGTGTTGTGTATTTTTTTGCTCCCCCCAGGCAAGTGTGTTGGAACCGAGGCCAGCAGTTTCCATTGTTGTGAGGAGCCGGTTTTGTGGAGGGTTCGTTTGTAGCTGGCAATGCAATTGTGTGATGTGTGAGGTGGCAGCGGCTTGGTGTGTGAGTCCTTGAGAAAATGATGGTATTCCCCATTCCAGTTAAGCCCCTCTTGTACTTGGGAAATGAAACCAACTGTGGTGGAGGGTATGTCGGTATTCGCTGGCACCCTGCCCCGGGGGCGAAAAGACCCCCTCCCTTTCTTGGGCCGGTGAGAAACTGACCTCACCACACTGACGTCCAGAAACTGCCCCACCCCGGTGGAAAGTCCCTGCCGGACAAACGGCTCCTGGAAATGGCCAAAACCGCAGGACAGACCGCAGGTTTCACCTGACCCCGGACAACCCCCACTGCCACCAGTTTCTGCCAGCATAAAAACTTGCTCCAGCTCCCCTCTCCGAGCCGGTGAACCCGCCCGTGTGCTCCCAATTGTTAGGTCGGAGAGAGCCCAGGATCAGATGAGATAATGGACTTCCTCTGGAATTTCTCACAGGTCTGGAATTTCTCACAGATACCTGCTTCTCCCTGAATTCACAGCGATCCCCACACAGATACTGACCCATTCCTGAATGTCCCGCCCACCCCCTGCGGCTGAGACTCCCTCAGTTGAATGTGTGATGATCCCTGCTGAGGGCACTACCTCAGCTCATGTCCCCACCCCTCACCCAACCGCAGTATAAAAAAAGCGCCCCCCTCCATGTTGGCGTGAATCCACGTGCCCTGTCTTTGGGGTACGTGGGTCTCCTGGGGACGCAGAATAAACTTTCCTTTCCTTTCTTTTCTGATTCATTGGACTCTATTTCTTGCGCCGCCTCCTGAGCCACCTAACCTAACACCAATAAAGCCTGTTTAATCTGGTCTCTGTTTGGACTCACGGTTTTTTTCCTTGCGGCGGCGTAAAACCTAATAGGGTAGTCTAGGGTACGGGGCAAGTTTTGACTCGAGGGCCACAATGGGTTCTTAAACTGGACCGGAGGGCCGGAACAAAAGCATGGATGGAGTGTTTGTGTGAACTAATATAAATTCAAAGTAAACATCTTTACATAAAAGGGTACGGTCTTTTTTTTTTTTATTTTTATTCATTTCAAACGGGCCGGATCCGGCCCGCGGGCCGTAGTTTGCCCACGGCTGAGCTAGAGAAACGGGGCAGGTTGATATTAATAGCTAGGGCAACGGGGCAGGTTGATATGATTAGCTAGGGAAACAGGGCAAGTTTATATCAGTAGCTGGAGCAATGGGGTATAGTTGATTCATAATACCTTGGTAACGGAGCAGTATTGATTCATGTAGCCCTGGTAAGTTTGTGTCTGTATACCAGGTAACTTTATGTGTGTTTAGCTAACTGTTGTGTGGTTTCGGTGAATAAAAGGCTGGCCCATAACCAGGGTCGGGGCTATCGTAGGAGAACACGCCTATGGCAGCCGCTGGCCAGCTTTTCAATAAATCCTCACTTGCTGCTTAAGACCTAATTGTAGTTGGTGGTCTTCCTCTCTCGAACATTGGTCCATAACATTCCCATGTGAAGAATGTGAAGCTGTTTTCCTGGAAGGATGGATGGCGTTGGGAGGTGAGGTCCCTCGGCCATGGGAGGAGGGAGGGTCGGTGGCCTGCCCCTCCCGCCCCCCACGCCCCCCCGCCCCCCCCCCCCCAATGTGCCCCTTTTTCCGTTTCAGGGTTGAAGCCCCCGGCTTTCCAGGGGTTTGAACATCTTGGGGGGAATCCCCCCCAAA
>NW_005871745.1:328849-334012 GCF_000147115.1 Myotis lucifugus | reverse complement strand
CCCAGCCACCAGCCACCGGGAGGGACACAGAGCCCCCCAGCCACCAGCCACCGGGAGGGACACAGAGCCCCCAGCCCCCGGGAGGGACACAGAGCCCCCAGCCCCCAGGAGGGCATAGAGCCCCCAGCCACCAGCCACCGGGAGTGAACAAGACTGTAAAGGGGCATCGATTACTCCTGGAATAATTGGTTACAAGAAACTAGTAACAGTGGTTGCCCCCGGGGAGCAGGCTGAGAGGGAGACTTCTCTATTAGTAAATACACTTTTGTATCTTTTGCATTTAAATATTCAAACATTAAATATTCAATATTGCATTTAAATATTGCATTTAAATATTCAAACATTAAATATTCAAAAAAATCAAAGTTCCCACGACTGTCGGCTTCCAGAGTGCAGAGACTGTTTTAACTTCTCCGTCATGCTGCCCACCTCCCTGGGGGAACACAACCCCAGGCCCAGGAAGAGAGCAGGTCCCTGCTGTCGGGGACTCAGCATCCCCGGGGCCTGGGGCGCAGCAAGGCTTCATCTCCGCAGGTATAGCCGTGCACCATGGGTTTCCATGGCTCCACAACACAACTGCTGTGACCTTGGGCCTCTTAAACCTCTCTTGGCCTCAGTGGTCCCATCTGTGGAATGGGATCATAATGGTGCCTGCCTCATGGGGTTGGGGACAGAATTGAGGTAACAGGTGAGCCCAGGGCCCAGAGCTAAGTGCTCAGTAAAGGTGATAAATCTAATCGTGAGTATTTCTGGCTTTATTGCCTGGGGGAAGGCAGGCTTTCTCACCACCACTTTGCAAATGATGAAAGCGGGGCCCGAGCCGCCCGGCCTGGGGTCCAGCGGGTCCAGGAGCAGAGGCGGAAGTAAAGCAGACTCCCTGTCTCTGGGCCTGGTCCTCCGCCACCTTTCCTCCGAAGGGTGGGCTTGCTGGCCGCAGGCAGATGCTGGGACTTGGCTGCAGATGCAGCTCCTACAGGCGTCCTGACCTTGTCTCAGGAGGGGGCCAAGGAGGCACTTCCCGGAGGCTCACACTCCTCGCATCTGTGAGTACTTCTCACAGCGGTGCCTGTCACGGCCGAGTTATTAATACTCCCCTCTGCTGGGCTCCCGGCTGAGGATGTGACCAGGCTGGGCAGCACTGGGCACGATGGACCCTCCAAACGACCTTCAGTCCAGACGGGGCGTGGCCGGCTGGCTCCTAGCACACCAGTGCCAATCGCTGTGTGCGGGACCCTGGCCCAGAGAGCCCCAGAGGCCCTGAAATCCCCAGCCCGCTCATCCTTCCTCAGGGGCCTCCCCCCATTGGCTACTGCTCTGAGGCACAGTGCCCGCCCGCAGGAAGCGGCAGGCGTGTTTCTCCCTGGTTTGTGCATTTGCTTCCCGGGTCCAGAGTGAGGCTTCAGAGCTGCCTGCATGGCTGGAGCCTGGCTGGGCAGGCGGGGCTGCTGGGGAGGCCTTGGGGTGAGGAGGCCAGGCCTGTGGCTGGGAGGGGCGGGGGGGGGGGCTGTGCCTGAGACCACAGCCCAAGCCTTTCCCAGCTCTGCTCTCAGACCGCAGAGGTGAGCCCACCTGAAGGACATACCGGGCCTCACTCCAGGAGGGTCGGGGCCAATTTCTCTGGCCGCCCTTGAGCTGGAGTGGAAAGGCCTGGGCCTGAGTGACAGCCAGCCCGCGCTGGGTCGCAAGGCCCGCCCTGGTCTGAAAGGAGGTCGCGGGCTGCATGGCCTGCGGTTGTGCTTGGCTGCCAGAGTGGGGACAAGTGACAACAGCAGGGGTGCACCCATCATGCTGAGCTGGTGAGTGTCGGCTGGCGCTTCCTTTCCTGAGCGCCTGCCTGCACCTAACCCTGACCCACACGCTGAACTCGAGGTCATTGAACATTACAGGTTTTTGTTTAAATCCTCATTGAGGATATTTTTTTCTATTGGTTTTCAGACAGAGAGAGAGAGAGTGAGGAAGGAGTGAGGAGAGAGAGGGGGGAGAGAGAGAAACATTGATGTGAGAGACACATCGATCGGTTCCCCTCCACATGCATCCTGACTGGGGCCGGGGATCGAACCTGCAACCCAGGCACATGCCCTTGACCAGGAATCGAACCCAAGAGCCGTAGGTGTGCAAGCCGACGCTCCAACCACTGAGACACGCTGGCCAGGGCTACAGAAGTTGTCAGTATCTGCTTCAAACTCGCCACTTGCATTTTAGGGAAGAGGGCAGGCAGAGCCACAGATCACACTGGTCAGGGTTTAGACTTGGACTGACGTGTTCGTGGGCTGTTCGCATCGGCCTGTCAGCTCCGGAGACAAGTCGCTGACCGCGGTCACCGTCGGGCTGCTCACCTCTGTCCCGGCGCTCCGCGGGGAACACGGTGCGATTGCACTTCCTCTCTCTCTGAAGGTTAGTGTGGCCACATGACTGGCTCCTGCTGACCTCTTCCCTAAACCGGTCACTCCCGCTGGGAGCGTTGGGAGCAGTTCCGTGGCCGTGGGTGTGGGGAGGCAGGTGTTGCATACACAGCACGACAGAGAAACAGACGCTGTCGCATCAGGCCACGGAGACTTGGGAGTGGCTGCTAGGCAGCACAGCTCGCCTGTGGCCGGCCACCGCCAGATGCCCAGGACAGGCCCTTAGCTGGAAGCGGCCTCACTTGGTCAGACACGCAGATGTTTCATGGCACAAAGACAGCTCTACACTCGCCGCTCCCGCTGAGCATCGCCTGTGCACCCTGGCTTTCCAGTCGCCGCCTGTTTCTCAAGCGGACCCTTCCCGCTGGAGGAGTGAGGCTTTCCCAGCGTCCTGAGCTCCTGAGCACCGCGGACTTCCTCAGGCTCCTGCCTGGCCTGCCCCTCGCGCATCTCTGGGTCCTGGGACCCAAGCAGGCGCTCAGGCCGGCGTCCTGTCCGAGGCCCCTCCACGCGGTGTGCCTCGGCGGCCGACATCAGACACGGGAGCCTTCCAGGAGCCTGACCGCTGGGCGTGCGGGCGCCACAGCCGGGGCGGCGGGCAGGTGGGCTATCAGTGCCCGGGCGAGGGCGCCCGCGGGCCTGTGGAGACCTTGCCCAGAGCCGCAGCAGCACCGCATCCTCTGCAGACTCCACACGGCACGGAGCGCCATCATTTCTCAAGTGTGTGCCAGCGCTTTGGTGATTACCGAAATACAGAGTCTTTTAAAGGCATTATTGCATTCCTAGGAGTTTTATCATCATCCATTTTCTCAATCAGCAGATACTAAATGTGTATGAGTATCGCAGGGGACTCGTGGGGAAAAATTATGCTGAAAGGGCCCTAGTTGGAAAGGTGAGGGGAGGTGCTGCTGTCGCTGAGGTGGCGGTGGTGGGAGGGGTCAGGGGGAGGGATGTTGGCCTGGCCTGGGGAGGGGGGCTTGAGGAGGGGCTGTTTTGGGGAATATGTGTGCAGGGACCTGGAGGGAGGAGGGCGGCTGCCTGGGGAGACAAGGCAGGATGCTGCGTGGCCTGGCCCAGGTTCGTGGCCTCACACTGTTGGGCATCAGAGGGGACGGAGGGCACCTGCCCTGCGATCAGAGGTGCCTGCCGGTGCACTCACTGCCGGGAGGAGGGGCACCTGCGGGCACGGGGTGGAGCCTTGGGGACCGGCTCCCAATTCCCCCTGGGAGGGGCATTCTGGGAGGAGACAGTGAAGAGACAGCTCGCAGCGATGGAAGACCGAGATCTGAAACGCTCAGGTGCGGCCTGTGGGTTCACGGCAGTGTAGCCGCCGGCCTGCACGCGGCCTCTGAGGCCCTGCTGTCCACCCGCAGGCCTCTCGGAGCCAGAGGCCGGCACAGGCACCATCAGCGCCTGGAGATGCCGGGGAGCACCTTCCGTCTGTGAGGGAGGAGGGGACCCGGAAGCCGTGGCGAGCCGCTCCGGTGGTGCCAGGCAGGGCTGTGCTGTTTCTCCTGTGGGGGAGGGGGCCATCCGGTGGGAAAGCACAAGGTGATTTTCCGGAGGAAAAGTCACGTGTTAAGATCATTCTAAAAATGACTTGGGCTGTGGGCCGTGTGTCCTCGCCTGGGGCCCCCGGCCGGTGGGGTCAGCACCGGACGCTGGGGGACCTCGCACGCCGCCGCCCAGCGTGGCCGAGACGCGGCTCTATCTCAGAGCCGGTCTTCATATTCCTCAGCGGCACCTACTCATGTCCAGGCTGATTCTACCCTTTGAGAGAAGGTTTTTCTCTCCTTTTCTCTTAACATTTACAATCTCCCTCTGTCCCTCCAGCTCGAGGACCGAATGTGACTTCAATACGGCGACTGCTGGTCTAGGAGCCTCAGCGCTGACAAATGTCCCCGCAGCTGCAGTGTTCCGCACGCTGTCACGGCGCCCGGGGCCCACCTGGCTCAGCCGCCGAGCGCAGGAGGGCCGCTCTGGGGGGCTGGGGCTGGGGCGGGGGCTTCTCCGCCCCCCAACATATCCCCACCTCAGACAGCCCCGGGCACCCTGGGCCAGGCCAGTGACCCAGCACATCCCCGGGAAGCCACACCCAGATCCTGGACGCCGCCAAACCCAGCCCTCACGCTCCCCGACCCCGGACACCCCGCCCACCTCCCCTTCTCTCAGGATCTCAGGGTCTGACCAGCCGCCACCGCATGGAAGAGACTTAGGAGCCGAGTGGAAGGTCTGGCCCGTGGGGAGCATGGCAGCTATGGCTGCAAGAGAAACTGCTGTTTGAGGTCAAAACACAACAGGGGGTGGAGCAAGTGCGCGGTGCGCGTGTGTAGATGAGTGTGTGAGTGTGTGGTAAAGGTCCTTCAGAGCTGAACTGGCCAACTGAAGAGGGAGCCTCTTGGGGAGAATGGAGCGAGCGAGCGAGCAAGCCTTTCGCCAGCAGAGGGCAGCCGCCACCACGGCCTCCCAGAGGGAGTGGGCCAAAACCTCAGCCACAACCACCGCCCTGGCCTGGCCTGGCGACCAGCACATTCCTAACCCGCATTCCTAACCCGCCTGGCTCAGCGGGCCTGTCCTCAGGCAGCCCGGGCACCTGTTTTAGCTCAGAAGTTGTCAAGATTGATCACCTCAGGTTCCCTGCTTGCCACCCCTGCCTTTTCTTTCTTCTTAAAAGGTGTTTACTTTTGTTTCAATCCTCACCCAAGGGTATGTTTTCATTGATTTTAGAGAGAGGAAGAGAGAGAGGAGAGAAACATTGACA
>NW_005871745.1:322696-327035 GCF_000147115.1 Myotis lucifugus | reverse complement strand
ACACGGGCAACACTGCCACCTTCACGGGGCAGGTCCTTTAATCAGCCCTGGATTGAAGGCGAGGCCCACCCCTCAGACCGCTGGCACCCATCAGGGGGCAGCAAAGCCCATGCCCATGCCTCCCCCCAGGGCCGTACTCACCCAGGGCCTTCCTGCCCGGAGAGCGTGGAGGGAAGGGTCCAGCGCCCACCGGAGGGCGGCGGGCACAGGCCTTCCGGGGGCCGGCGTGGAGGAGTCACTGTCACGGTGGCACTGTGGAGAGGTCTGCGCAGAGGGCCAGGCTGTGGTGGCCGGGGCGGGGAGGCCACCTGACCCCTGGGCTGGCAGGCCTGGCATGCCCGCTGCCAGCTGGTACTTGCTGCTCTGGGCAGGGAGGGGGGAGGAGGAGGCAGAGGAGGAGTGGGCCGCTGATGTCAGGCCCTGGCAGCCGAGGGCCAGTGGCCAAGGCCCCTGGTTATTTTTTGATCCCAGTTGTGAGGCAGGCTAGGGTGGGGGTCACATTCTCCTTCCCCCCTCTCCCTGCCCCACCCTCGTCCCCGACTCATTGCAGGTTTTCCCCAGGGGTTTCCCCCAGGCCAGCCAGGGAGAAGGGAAGTGGTGCAGCAGGACAGGCAGCCAATCAGCTTGGAGACAGGCTGGCCCAGGAGCCTGGGGCAGTGCCTGCTGCCAGGGGGCTGCAGTCCTGGGTGGCGGTGGGGGAGGGGGTGGTGGGCTGAGGGGGACCCCTCACCTACTTGTCGGGGAGCAGCAGGGCTTTCTGGAGGGAGCAGCACCCACGTTGGGTTTGGGGGAGGGTGAAAGAGTGGTCTGGGTAAGGGAGAGCCTGCAGAGGCCCCGAGGCAGCGATGGGAGGACTGGGGCTGGAGCGTGCAGGCAGCGAGGGGTGGGGGTGACAGATGGGCCAGGTGTGTGCTGGGAGCTCTCTCTGCTTCGAGGAGAGCAGACGGAGGCGGCATCAATGGGTGACTCCAGGTGACTGTGGTCTGATGGGAAGGGCAGTGGGTGGAGGGCAGGCTGAGGGTCAGCCTTGGTCAGTTCAGGTCTGTGCCCGCGCAGGGACAGCTGGAGCAGAGGCCAAGGACAGGGGTTTGTCATGGGACAGCTCAGGCCTGGGCGAGCCTGGACCACGTGCTGGAGGGTCTGAAGTCTGCCCTTCAGGAGACTCAACTGCCCTGCCCTGTGGCTGCAGGGCCCCTGGCACCGGTGCCCCCGGCCTGGGCCCAGCTGTCCCCTCCTGCTTCTCTGTGTGGCGCTCGGCCCCCAGAGCTCAGCAGCAGCCTCGGGGCTCAGCCGCCTTTAGCCCCCGGGTCTGGTCCAGCCTCTGACTCTGAGCCCCCCCGGCCACCCCCTCCAGCCCCCCACGTACCTTGCTTTGTCTGCCTGCTGGCTCTCACAGGCCCGGACTGTCCTCCAGCTCCGAGCCACACTGCACCCCCCTCCCCTCTCGGCCTCTCCCGTGTCCGTGGAGAGCTCACTCCACAGGCAGCCTCGGCCCCCATGCCCTTCACCGAGCAGAGGAGCCGGTGGTGAGCGCTGGGCGAGCACCCAGGTCTCCCAGCCCCTGTCTGCTCAGCGTGCCTGCGCCCACTCTGCCTGGCACAGCACAAGCTGCTCAACAGATGTCTTAGCAGCAAAGTACAAGGTGTCCTGGGACGGCCACGGCAAGGGGCCCGCCCGCCCACCGCCCAGCTGCCCTTCCTGTGGCGGACATCCCGCCCCACCTCAGGTCCTCCCCACACCCAGACAGGGCCCTGCCTGCAGGCGTGAGAGGGGGTCCTGGTGTCCTGGGGCCCGGTTTAAAGTGTGTGGAGGATCCCAGGCATGCGCTGCCCGCCCCCACCTCCCCTCCCAGCCAGGGCGGAAGGTCGCATTTCACCAGGCTTCCCGGAGCCTCCTGCCTGCTTGGTCCCTGGCACTGCCCAGCCCTATGTGAAGCTCCAGCTCAGGTTACCTGGCCCTGGAAAAGAAGGGTGGCCTCCTTCCCCTGCCCTCACCCACCTCCCCTTCCCACCTAGTCCTGGGAAAGTCCTGGGAGCCCTAGAACCACCACTGGCTGAGCCGGCGACCCTCGGGGTGCAGAGGGGCCGGGCCTCCTCTTGAGCTGGGTGGCAGAGAGGGGCTGAGCCCGGGCCAAGGCCTGGAGGGTCAGGCCACGGGCCAGTACCTGGTTTCTGTTTTTGTTTTGTTGTTGTAAAGAGCCAGACTCCACACTGACTTCTTCTCCATTCATTAACAACAGTTTTGGGCCCTAATATGTGATCTGAGACATAAATAACACACAGCCCCTCTGCCGCGGCCGGCCGTGACCTGGCATTTCCTGTTACACAATCGAAAAGGCCACTTATTTCTGCTTCCCGGCCGTGGCCAAGCTCCCTCCACGGTCACTTCCCGAAGCTCGGCTTCGTCTGCAAGGTGCCTGCTGCAAAGCCTCTTTCCACAGCCTCCAGGCCTGGGCCTGGCCCCTCCCTCCACCAGGAAATTGCCCTGACCAGCTTGGCTCTTCTGTGGACAGAACATTCCAGACCAGCTCTGAGATGCCGCCACTTGGAGGCAGGAAACGGCTGGGGCTCATGAGCACAGGCCAGCCACTGGGGGGAAGGGCTGGGCTAGCCCCCCTGGGGCTCCCCTTCGCCTCTCCCACCCCAGCCTGACTGACTGTCTAGGACCTTCCCCTTCACTGCTGCCTTCTGGGCAGTTTATTCGTCACCACATCTGCACAGCCACTGCCCTACCCACCACCTCCATCTCCCACACCGAGGACTCCTCACAGCAGCCTCCCTTCACATCCCCCCACCCCCCATCCCTTCTCCCAGAGGGATGCTTAGAAACAATTCGGGTCACATCACTTCCCTGCTTAGTACGCTTCAGTGCCTCCTTGTCCTCAGAATACAGCCCAAAGCCCTCCCCAGGCGAGCCCCGCCCCTGCCCCCGTGGTCCAGCCACACCTTGCACGGGCCTGTGCACTTGCTATCCCTTCTGCCCGGGACGCCTGGCCTCACCTTTCCAGCTGGCTAACTCCTCTTGGCCCTTCAGATGCCAGCTCACGCATCACCTCCTCCAAGAAGCCACCCCTGATCTCTGCCGTCTGCCCCAGCACCTTGCTTAGCAGCAGTTGTCCCAGACGCAGCGGCATCCCAGGGCCACTATCTGCTCCTTGCCGCTTCCCTTCCTCAAGGACAGGGTCCCCAGTGCGCAGCACAGCAGCCAGGCTCCCAGGGCCCGTTGGTGTGTGAACCCAGTGTGTGAACTCAGCCTGGGCTCCCGGCCTCCCTCCCACCCTCGCCCTGCCTCGGCTTTGGCAACCAGGGGTGCGGGAGTCCGGAGCCACCATGGCAGGGGCCCGGTTCCTTCCCTCTTCCAGGCCGGCAGGAAGCCTTGGCCTGATTGCGGCCCTGAAGCCCTTCTTAGCCGCTCCCTCCCCAGCTGCCTCACACCCAGGTTTCCACTCTAGAGAGACAACAGTTCCAGGACATGTCATCACTCCCTTCCCTTGGGACACAGTGTGGCCGCCCTCCTCCCCTCGCGGGGCCCCAGCGGGGCACACCGCCTTCCCTGGCCTTGCGGTGTGAGGGCCTCCAAGAGCAGAGTGAAGGTGCGAGGCGGAGGGGGAGCGCACCCCGTCTTGTCGCACCCACACTTCTGTCTCCCTCCTTTCCTGCCTGGTCCTTATTTCTTCTGCTGTCCTTTTCTGTTTCTGGTTTTTCTTTCCTCTCTCTCACATTCTCTTGTTACTGTTTTTCTGCTGATGCTCCCTGTTCTCATTCTGCTGTGTCCTGCCATGTGTGAGTGCGCATGTGTGCCCAGCGTGAGTGTGGGTGTGTGCAACAGTGTCGAGTGTGGATGGGTGCATGAGTGTGAGTGCAGATGGTTGTACAAATGTGAGTGCGGATGGGTGCATGAGTGTGAGTGCGGATGGTTGCACAAATGTGAGTGCGGATGGGTGCATGAGTGTGAGTGTGGATAGGTGCACAAGTGTGAGTGTGCATGCATGCACCAGTGTGAGTGCGGATGGGTGCACAAGTGTGAGTGCACATGTGTGCACCAGCATGAGTGTGTACTTGTACAAGTATTTATTCAAGTGTGGTGTGAGTGCCTCACTCGGGGGAGCATTTGGGGCTGAACAGCTGTGTCCTAGTTAGTGGGTCTTTGGGAATGGGGGCTCTGGGGAGGGCAGGGGACAGGGTTCTGCCCAGAGCCTTGGGCACTGAGGGACCTCACACAAGCCTTGGGTGCCCACAGCAAGTTCCCAGAGATGGTTGACACATTGAACTCACTCACTGCATCCCCAGTTTCCCCTGAGTGGCCCAGGGCCTCCCTGGATGCAGTGCCCTAGGCCATC
>NW_005871745.1:315971-322180 GCF_000147115.1 Myotis lucifugus | reverse complement strand
GGGAGGAGAGACAGGGCGAAGCTGCGGAGGGGAAAGGACCTCCTCAGAGCCGCACGGCGCCACTTCCCGGTGAGTGACTTGGACAAGCAGTTAATCTCACTGAGCCTCAGTTTCCTCATCTATAAAGCGGGGTCATGTCAGGAACCACAGAGGCACACAGAGGTGTGTGGGAGCTGAGGAGGGAGAGGTTAACCCTCCTGCCTGGGGGGTGGGGGGAGGGGGCTGGGGTTCAGGCTCCCCAGGGGCGGGGCTCCCAGGGTGGGCCTTGAAGGTGCATAGGAGCCCCAGGCAGAGAAGGGGATGGAGGGAACAGTGAGGGGAATGGCATCTCGATGGCACGGAGGCACAGGAGCCGTGGCATTCCTGGAATCTTCAGGTTCTGCAGAGGGTGGGTGGGGCAGGTGGAGAGGGGACCCTCGTCTCTCCTCCCTTTTGGGAATGCTCACATTTTGACCCCAGAGCCAGGACCGCAGCCTCTTGCAAGAGCAGCACTTGCCAGCTCACACAGACTTTTCCGTCATTTCACAGATGAGGAACCAGAGGCCTGCAGGGGCGAGGCTCCCAGAGCCCAGCAGGGCAGGTGGAGCCAGCGGGACCCAGACCTGCTGACGGGCTGGAGACTGACTGTCAGAGATGGGCGGTGGGAGCCAGGGAGGATCTACTGGGGGACTGAGACACTCGGGCTGCGGGCCTGTGTGTGCAGGAAGGTCAGGGCCGGGCCTGGGCGATGGGCGGGGTGACTGCTGGGGCTGCTGGGGCTGCCTCTTAGTTATGCCTGTTTCTCTGCGAGTCCTTCAGGGCCAGGAAGGTAATTGAATGAGTGAGTGTGAGCCAATGCAGGCGCTCATTTCATTTGGCAGAAAATGAAGTTAGTTGCAGCTGGGGGCCGCCAGCCCATTACGGCTGCCCTGGTTCTGCTGAGTGGGTCCGTGGGGCTGGAGTGGCCGTCCATCCTCGGCCTGCCTGCCCTGTGCCTGACAGCCTTCCGTGTGGGCAGGGCCTGGGAGGTGGGTGGTCAGGGAGTTGTTCCCTGAGGCCCGGGGGCTGCAGCAGTGAGGGCACCAGGAGGAGCAGAGGGCAGGGGGCAGGGAGCCCTGGTGTGCCGGGTGCGGCCCCACCACGAACCGCCAGCTGCTGTCCCCGGCCGCCTGTGAGCAGTGCTGTTATCCGGCTCCACAGATGAAGAAGCGGAGGCTTGGCTTCTGACTGCCGCCCGAGAAGCCCCGGGGCCACTGAGATTCTGGGGGTCCCGGCGGGGGCAGCAGCAGGACATAGTTAGGACCTGGACACGAGGACCCCACAGGGCCCTGCAAGCTTTCTCCATCCCCTCTTGCCCTGTTTCAGCCTCGCTGGCCACCACTGCCTGCCCCTCCAGGCAGACAGGGCAGGGCCTGGGCCTACGTGCAGGCCTGGGCCATGCAGTCCCCGGGCTCTGGCCTTGGCGCCTCGTGCCCTTTCCAGCCCTTCTGCGAGGCCGAGCAAAGCAGGCCTGGGACTGAGCACCCAGGCCACCCTCCCCGCTGGGCAGCCCTGGTGCCCCAGGGCCATGCGGGAAGGGCAGCCCCGCTGACCTGACGGGAGGGAGGGCCCGAGCCTGGGTGGGGCTGATCTAGACTGAACTGCAGGTGAGCTCTGCTTCCCTGGCTTCCTGCATGTCATCTGCCGCCCTCCCTGCAGCCGGGGCCTCACTTTTGTGTCACACAGGATGTGAATGCTCCCTGCCGCACTCACTGGGAGCGCCCCCCACCCGCCCCAGGGAGGAGCGCCTCTTTCCTGAGCACCTACTGTGCGCTACACTAAGTGCTCTGTGCCTGTCGCCCATCCAAGGCTCGTGGGGAGCCCATGGGGTTCTTGTTCCATCAGCTGTTCATGCCACACAAGTTTACTGAGCTCCTTTGTGCAGGCACAGATCTGGGCGGTGGGGCCTCAGCAGGGAACACAACTGACAAGAATCCCCACGTTACCTGGGGACAGAGTTAGAACAGGCGAACCAAGCAGAGGGTAGAGGGTGGTGAGCGCTGGAGCAAAAGCAGAGTGGGGAAGGCTGGGGTATTGGGAGTTCCCATTTTAAACAAGGAGGTTCAGAAAGGCCCCCCTGAGAAGGGGTCTTTTGAGCAGAGACTTGAGGTAAGATTGTCACAGTGGAAACGGTGGGGCAGAGGATGCCCTGGAGAGGCAGGGCAGTGCAAAGGCCCTGGGGCAGGAAGGAGGAGGCCAAGCAGAGGGAGGAGGGGAGAGTGGTGGGAAATGTGGTCAGTGGTCAGAAGTGTGTGTGTGTGTGTGTGTGTGTGTGTGTGTGAGAGAGAGAGAGAGAGAGAGACAGAGAGACAGAGAGACAGAGAGACTTTGGCTTCTACTTTGGGTGGATAGAAGCCAATTCTAATCCCAGAAGGAATGTGGTCTGACTTCAGTTTTAACAGGATTGCTTTCGTTACTGAGTGGGGGACTGACTGTTGGGGACGGGACTGGTTAGTAATTGCAGGGCCCAGTGCAAAATGAAATGGTGGGACCCTGTTCTAAAATGATGAAGACGCTCCAGCTGGTTTGGCTCAGTGGATAGAGTATTGGCCTGGGGACTGAAGGGTCCTTGGGTTCCATTCCAGTCAAGAGCACATGCCTGGGTTGTGGGCTCGATCCCCAGTAGGGGGCGTGCAGGAGGCAGCTGATCAATGATTCCCTCTCAGCATTGATGTTTCTATCTCTCTCTCCCTCTCCCTTTCTCTCTGAAATCAATAAATACATATTAAAATAAATAAATAAAATGATGAAGAACTTCAGGATGGCGACAGCAGAGTGTCAAACCAGGCGCAGGCCCTTCTGAGTGTGGGACCCTGTGCCACCGACCACTCAGCTCGCGCAGCCGCGGAGTCGGCCTGGGGTCAAAGGCGGAAGTAGGGGCAGCGAGCGAGGGCTTTTGCAGTTGTGAGGCTGGAGGTGACAGGGGTGCAGACAGTGGAGGGGTCAGGTGTGGCCTTATTCCCATGTTACAGGTGGGGAAACGGACTTGCAGGGACTGTAAGTAACTAGGTCAAAACTCCACAGCCAGTAAATGGCCAAGCCAGGGTGAGAACCCCATCAAGGGCAGGTCCAGCTCTGCTGGGCACTGTCTTGGTCTCCGGCCACAGCCCACTGGAGGGGACGCTTGCTGGCTGTACTGCCCAGCGCAGGGCCGCTGGTGTTGGAGCTGTGGGATCTGAGCCCCCTGCAGACCTCTGCCCTAGCGTCTCTGCACCCCGGGCTCCCTAAGGCACAGCCCTCCTCACACACCTCTCCCCTTGCCCCTATCCCCACCCCCGGCAGTGGCGGTGCCCCCCAAGGTGGGCAAGTCTGGACTCTCCGCCTCGCACTGGCACCCACAGGAGGGTGCCGCTCCCTCACCCCTGGCACCACTCATATTCTCACCCGCCTGCCCTCCCGTCCAGCATTCTGCCCCTTTCTGAGTTCTGCTGCAGGAATCTGTCGGTATACTTGCTCTCCCTTCCCTCCCTGCAGCCTCCACCCACCCAGGCTGTGAGCTCTTGGAGAAGAGAGGACCCTGCCTCCTGGTCTTTCCTTCATCCATCAGCCATGTGGCACCTGCCACCTACCAGGTCCTGGGCTGGATCTTATTTATAGACTAGAGGTCCGGTGCATGAAATTGTGTAAGGGGGGGAGTGTCTCTCAGCCCGGTCTGCGCCCTCTCGCAATCTGGGACCCCTCAGGTACGGTCTCTAGGCCTGGCTGGCGATCAGGGCCTATCAGGGCTTTCCTTCCCCCAGCTGCCAGCAGCTGGCCCCACCCCTGCTGCTGCCACTGCTTGCCATCTGTGTGGCGCTGCCCCCCTCCCCCACCACTAGTCGCCTCCCTTGGTAGGCAACAGGCACGGGGTGCGATCGCTTGGCTGGCCTGGGTCTCCCTCTGTGGGGTGATTGCTAGCCAATGCCCTGGGCCTCCCTCTGTGGGGTGATCATGGAGGGCCCCTTCCCCCCTGATTGATCACCCTGCTGGCCGGTAGCCTGGGCCTCCCTCTGAGGGGCAATCATGGGGCGATGGCAGGGCCCCTCAATCAATTGCATCGCATCCACCTTGGCTGGCCTGGCACCAGTGCATGTCATTGCATGGTCGTCCGGAGGGTCATCTGGATGGTTGTTCTGCTGTTCAGTTGTTCGGTTTATTTGCATATTATGCTATTATTATCTATAATAATAAAAACATAATACGCTAATTAGACCAGACATCCTTCAGGATGTCCTTCCAGATGACCTTCCGGACGAAGCTGGGGCTAAGGGGGAAGCTGGGGTCCTGGGTGCCTGCCAGGGGCCAGAGGGAAGCCCAGGTCCCAGGTGCCAGAGGGAAGCCGGTCCCGGCAGCTGGGAGAAGGAAGGCCTACTCTTGCACAAATTTTGTGCATCAGGCCTCTAGTTATAGATATAAAAGCCTAAATTGTCCTCATGGGAGTTTGACTGGGAGACAGATCGATTGCTATTGCATTTAATCCACACAGTGGAGTGGACCTTTGCCCCGGGTCACAGCTGTGTGCCCGCAGGACAGAGAGAACAGGCGAGGAGGGGACTGCAGGAGACACAGCTTTGGGAGATGGAGAGCCGCACAGTGGTGAACAAGGACACCCACCCCCTCTGCTTTGGGGAGGGCCTACAGCCAGGGGTTCCAGGAGAGCGGGGAGGTCTGACACCAGCAAGCACACCTGACGGAGGAGCAGGAGGCCCACAGCCCTCCCCTGCGGCTCCAGGGCTGGCACGGTGCTGTGTCTGCATCTGGGCAGGAGAGGCCGCAGCCTGCAGGGGCAAGGCTGGCTCCCAAGCCCAGGCTCCTGCAGACGGAGGGAGGCCGGTGGCCAGGTCCGGAGGGGCACGCACCACTATCCCCCGTGTTCCAGGGACAGGCTCTTGTCCCAGGCCACGCTTAACTGTTGGGGAAGGTGAGAGACACAGCCAGCGAGGCAGCCACTCCAGCACATGGAGGGAGGAGAGTGGCTTTTGGTGGCTGTCAGCTGTCTACCACAAAGGTGTCGAAAGATCTAACCCGTCCTTTCCCAAGAACCAGCAAGATGGCAGGAGTGGAGCAGAAGCGGACCTTCCCCATGTTCTCCTACCGCGGCCTGGCTCTCCACCAGCGGCCTCAGCACCTGTGAGCAGCTGCTGCAGCTGTGCAGCACCCGCCTGCACCCCGCAGGCGAGGAAGCAGCTCTCCTTGCGCCTGCGCCAGGCGGGGAGGCCCTGCCCACGGGGAAGCCAAAGGTGGTGAACTCGCACCTGCAGGACGTGACCACCTTGCACCTGTGGGACGCGACTGTCCTGCCGGAGACGGTGGCAGCGTGTTGGGCGTGTCGGCAAGACCTTCAACCAGGAAATCAAGCCTGAGCTGATGGGCCACTACGGGGTGAGTTCTCCATCACCAATAAGCCAGCCTGGCATCGGAGCTGCCCACTCCTCCCACTTCATCCCTCTCACGTAGCTGCTAAAAGCACAGACTTACCTAAAAAAAGACCTAATCCCCGGCAGCCTTAGTCAGAAAGCTCTCAAAGGCGACCCTCACCGAAATGAGGACACAACCCAAGCGGGAGAGTGACAAGGCACCTGGCCAGCAGGGACTCCATCTGGGGGGGTGGCCAGTGCCATAGGTCCTTCAGGCCCGGAGAGCCCTCAGGCCTGGTCAGATCACCAGAGGGGGGGACCGGCTCCGGAGGAGGCGGAAAGTCCGGTCAGAGAGCCTGGGCGGGTGACGACGGCACATAGAAAGCTCAGGAAACAGACAAGCACCAAAGGAAGTTTTATAGGAAATAAATCTAATGCCGAGACACTGTATGACTCACCTGGAATAACATTAACATGTCGGAGCAGTAATGTAAACAGGGGGTGCTGATTTAATAAAAGGTGTAAGTACCGAGGCAGGGTCGGGGAGGGGAAGGGGGCGATGGGTAGTTGAATCTTAATGGGAAGTTAAATTCTAATCTTCTACAATAAGTCACTCGGTAAAACCTAGAATGGAAAATCACGAATCTGCAGTATATGCACGTTATGCATAAATCGGACTGAGCAGAGAATGGCCATGGAGGGGAGAGCAGGCCTGGGGGTGGAGCGGCGCTAGCTGCTCTTTCTTCATAAATTATCTCTATGTGTTACTTTTATAAAAAAGGAAACTTATCTGAAAAGGAGGGAACAATATTTTACTACAATTTAAAAGAAACAGGAAGGAAAGGAAAGGAAAGG
>NW_005871745.1:312986-315238 GCF_000147115.1 Myotis lucifugus | reverse complement strand
AGGCAGTGGTGGCAGCTCCTGCCTCCCTCGGTCACCTGGCCAGTCTTCTTTTCCTGGGTTCCATGTCATGTGCAGCACCTGGAGGGTGAGAGTGGTGGGTGCATGTTTGTGTGTACTTTCTCACACATGCATGTGTGCACAGGTTTACACATATGTGGGGGCGTGTGCATGTGTGAATGTTGTCTTTGGGTGGAGGATGGGCCTGTCCTGTTCAGTCTTGCTCCCTGCACACAGGAATGGCTCCCCCAGCCCCCGCATTGTCTTTAGAGCTGGCCCTTGGCCAAAAGGTAAAGCCTGGGCACCCCCCCCCCCCCCAACTCGGCCTCCTCACATCCTCACATTTTCATCACCGGACGCTCTGCATTCTCTCTCTTTCCTGTGACAAATCTGCTCCTAGAGGCTCTGAGGGGCTTGCGCTAGGACAGGACGAAGGGTTAAGCTACAGGAGTGAGTCTGATGGTGGGGGTCAGGCCTCCTCCTAGGAGGGTTTCATTTGTTTGCTCTGGTTTGGTTTTGTCAGGGAACTTCCCTGTGGCCCAGGAGCCCCGAAGCCCAGGCTCCTCCTGGACGCTGCTGGCCGGTGGCTCTCCCAGCAGGTGCCAGAGCATCTCCCGGGGCAGCCAGCTCCGGCCACCTATGGTCTGTGCCTTTGTCTCCTGGGATGCGGCACCGCTCACTGGCCTCCGCTGTCTGCCCAGAGCCCCTCAGGCCAACCGCGTGCTCAGCGTTGGGGTTCCTCACTTGAAGCCTCAGAGCCCTCCTTTCCTGTCACCCAGCCCAGCTCCCGGGTGTCAGGACTCGGGCCTGACCCCGCACCGAATGCCTCAGTCTGGGCCAGAACCTGTGGCTCCTCTCTGCCCCGAAGCAAGGCAGCCTGGCCCAGAGACACTCTGCCTCCAGAGCTGGTGGGGAGGTTGGCGGGCTACCTCCCTTCTCCCCTGCTGCGCTGCTGCCCCCTGCTGGCCACCCTCACGCTCCCTGGAGCCTTCCCCTCCCTGCACAGGCACCTC
Organism: Myotis lucifugus; assembly: GCF_000147115.1. NCBI lineage: Eukaryota > Metazoa > Chordata > Mammalia > Chiroptera > Vespertilionidae > Myotis > Myotis lucifugus. The sequence continues at coordinate 314,228 of NW_005871745.1, read as the reverse complement.
TCCACAGAGCCTTGGTGCTTGCATGCTTCTGAGGACAGGGGGCTCACCACCTTGCGGAGAGCCTGCTCCAGGCAGAGATGCTTCTGCCTCTTAGAAAGTTCTTTGAAGTGAGCTGAAGTCTGAGTGCTGGTTACATCCACCTGTTTATTCATAGTCATGCCCTCTGGAGTCACACATTTTCTTCTTCATCATCCTTCTCACCATCACCTGTCGATGTACCAGGTGCATTGTGTTGTTCAATCCTTTCAACACCTGTGAGGTTGAGACCCGTGTCATCCCATCACACAGACGGGAACCCGAGGCTCAGAGGAAGAGTGTCGCCTAGTGTGCCACACAGGCAGGAAGTCGCAGGCCCCTCATGCCCCCCCCCCTCGCTTGGCCCCCTCTCCAGCTTGTTTTTACCTCCCTGCCAGGCCCTGCTGCCCACAGAAACACACACCTTCCCTGGCCCGGTGGGAAATTCACTCCTCCTCCAGGAAGCCCTCCTGGCACAGCAAGGGTAGAGAGGGAGCATTCCTTCCAACAGGGAGAGGGAAGGAGGGGAGGGGGTGACGGGCCATGTCTGCGATGTGGGTGAATCTGTGGTGACACAGTGGGGAGGGTGCCTGCTGCTCCTGTCCCCTCCAGGCCGGGCGGATGCCCCCACTTGCCTGGCAGGGCCCCGGGAGTCAGCCTTTGAGGGGCATCCTGGACCTGCTCTCATGCTGGCCGTCAGCAGGATGCGGGGCCTTTGGCAGGGGTCATATCCTCTTGCAGGCTTGTGACCAGGCTGGGCTGGCCTGTGAATACCAGCTTCCATGGGGCCTCAGCAGAGCTGAGAGGTGAGCTGGGCGAGCAGACTTGATTGCCTCTCGAAGGACAAGGGCAAGACAGGCTTGAGGGGCCTCCGGCACCCCACCTTCCCCGGGAGCACCAGGCCACATGCGGGTGAGGAGCCGTGGCTGTGTGAGGGGGGACGGACTCTCCCTGGCCCTTTGATAACCCTGGCCACCCCCAAGGCACAGTACCCTTGGGCATGCCAGGCACCCTCAGCCCTGGCTGCCACCGCAAGCTCCTTCCATTTCTCCGTCTAACTCCTGAGACCTCAGGGAGCGGCTCCAGTCAGGGCTCCCACGGGTGGAATGTTGCCAAGCTCCGGGCCAAAAGCTTGCCTAGTGTTGGTGCAGGGCAAACCTTCCAACCCACGGCTCCTTCATCCATCTCGTGCTGGATCCATGCTGGGTGCCCATGCAGTCCCTGCTT
>NW_005871745.1:305443-312364 GCF_000147115.1 Myotis lucifugus | reverse complement strand
AGGAAATGACCAGCTTCCTGTTGAGTCCTCTCTCTAGCCAAGGCCGAGAGAGGGGGCCAGTGAGAGAGCCCTCAGAGGGACTGGGTGCCCGTCAGAGGGAGCGAGGTTCTCACTCCCACCCTCAGCAGAGCTGCTGGAACTCCGAGCCCCGGCCTGTCCGCGTGGGGGTGAGGGGGGAGGGTGGGGGTGTGGGGGGTGTGGGGGTGTGGGGGGGCGGCGTGCAGAGTGGAGAGAGCTCTTGGCAGAGCTGACCTGTGTGTCCCCGCCTCTTTGGGGGGAGTCTCGGAGGCCCAGGCCTGAGTCTTGCTGGGACATGTTTAAAGCGAAAGGTTGCCCTGGGATCCTGGCCTTTCCCAGGCGGACCTTGCAGGGGGCTGGGCTTAGTGCCTGAAAGTTCCTGCCTCAGCGCTGACTCCCAGGACCCGCCTCCACCTGGGGCTGCAGGAGCTCCATGCAACCAGGCCACCTCCCATTGCTGCTCCAGGCACAGCCATCACCCCTCAGCCGGCCCTGCCCACCCCCAGGTCTGGGCCCCGAGGGCCATGCGGGCGGTTCGCTGCCTTCCTCCTGAGAGCGGCTGGTCCCCCGCATCTCTCCCGGCATGGAGGCAGGGCACAAATAAATACATAGAAGGAAATACACGTGTTTGTCCCTGTTAAGTTTCATCTCATTAGATCCACCCCATCGCTCCAGCCTGTCAGCTTCTCCTCAGATCCCAGCTCTGTCATCTGGCATATTTGCCATCGTCCCCCAGCTGTGTGGCATCCGCAAATTTGATAAAGAACATGGAGCATGTTTGTCTCGGAGGAAGCCCGCTCCCTGCACTGGGAGGCCGGAGCACCGGCGTGCGTGGGGGTGTGCGTGCAGGCCACACACACACACACACACACACACACACACACTCATACACACTCACACACACACTCTTCCCTCTCTGGCTGCTCAGCAGCCTTGTCCAGCCACCGGCAGGACCCATGTGATCCCGGGACTCTGTGCCCCAAGAGGGCCTGGGCTCAGCAGCCACTCGTGCACGTGTCCCGTGGGGGATGGGACACTGCAGGACACACTGCCTCTCCTCCGCTGGCTGCTGTTTGAACAGCCTCTGACCTGGCCGTGCCCCGCAGGCCCCTTCCCCACGCCAGCATCCTGGCCGGCCAGCCGGCTCCCTCCCTAACAGGCCAGGACTAATACAGCTCAACCCACCTTCCAGGTAAAACTAATCTCATAGGTATGAGATGATAATATCAATGGGGACATGACAGTGGGGAGGGCACCTAGTAAGAATAGAGCCGCAGCTGTGTAATAATTACTCATCTTACTAACGATAGACAAGAGGTTTCTTACAGACCCTGCCACACTGGAGGATGAAACGAGGCTGTAAAAACACAAGATGCCTGATGGGTACATGTCTCAGAAAAGAAATAAATTCTGAGAACAGACCAAGGCCAGGACAGGCTCTGGTGGCTGTGCCCGGACCCTGACGCCCTCCGGGAGTTTTTCTCAGGAGCGCTGACCATCCTCCGGTCCAGGCCCGGGCTGAGCTGTCTGTAACATCACAGATTAGCCACCTTGTTATCGGGCTCTGGCTCCTGAAGGCCGGGCTGCAGGCCCTCCCTCCCCTTTCCCTGTCACACTGCAGCCCGCAGCTGCACGTAGCTGTTTTCTCCCTGGTGTGTGTAATCAGCCACTGACGGGGGGGTCAGAGCAGAATTTCCAGGTGAGCGCCTGCTCTCCACGCTGCCGGCAGTATTGGGATAAGCACTCCTATAGGACTCAACCCTGTCTCTGCTAGTGTGGCTCAAGTGGTGACCGGCGGCCTCGGACCCCTGTGTCCGATTTCACCTCCACTCTAAACACCCCAGATGCCTCCTGGGTGGCTGTGGGGGGTGGGCCCGGGACGACCATGTGGGGCGAGGCTCCTTGCTGCCTGCTGTTGCTCTATCCTTCTCACCAGGGGACCCCAGGCCCTGTCTGTGCAGTGACTGCGTGCCGGGGAGACCCCGGTGCTCACTACGGAGCCCACTGGGTGCGGCCTTAGCACCCCTCTCTGAGTGTAGCGTGGCACGTTCTTCCACTTCCTGCGCTGGGGCTGGCGCCCCGGGCTTGGCTGCGTCTCTCACCTGTTTTGCTGAGAGCTAGGCTTTCCTCTCTCCTCCACCACGGGGCCCCACCCCTGCTCTGCGGTGCAGGGAGGCCCAGGTTCCGTTCTGACGCCTGCTCTACCCACTGACGGGCCTGCAGGTGGCTCCTCCCCTCTCTACCTTCCCCCGGCGTTCTCAACTGGGTGGCAGCCAGATGCCGGAGCCCTCTGAGAACAGCGGCCGGCATCCAGCCCGCATGTCCTGCCCGTGGATGTGGCTGCCCTGGCCCAAGCCCCTGCCTCTCAGTTCACTGATTTACGTGAGCCAGTGGGTCACCTGGCGCTGAGTCTGTCTGAGCTGTTTCTGTCACTTTCAACTGAGAAATGCTGAGTGATATGCACTCCGGGACCTCATCCGTCCTGGTGTCAGTCATCTGTTACAAGGAACAGACCGCCCTGAAACTCTGTGGCTTTGTGATAAAATCCCATAGAAACACACACACACACACACACACAGACACACACAGACACACACACAGAGACACACACACAGAGACACACACACAGACACACACAGACACACACACACAGAGACACACACACAGACACACACAGACACACACACAGAGAGACACACACACAGACACACACAGACACACACACACAGAGACACACACACAGAGACACACACACAGAGACACACACACACACACAGAGACACACACACAGAGACACACACACCACACACAGAGACACACACACAGAGACACACACACACACACAGAGACACACACACACACAGACACACACACACAGAGACACACACACAGAGACACACACACACACACACACACCAGGAAGTGCACTAAAATTGATAAAGACTCAATAACGTCTGTGCCTGAGTTAATAATGTTGTGAGGGTTCCGGGTTTTGATACTATCCAGTGATGGCAAACCTATGACACGCGTGTCAGAGGTGACACGCGAACTCATTTTTTGTTGTTGATATTTCTTTGTTAAATGGCATTTAAATATATAAAATAAATATCAAAAATATAAGTCTTTGTTTTACTATGGTTGCAAATATCAAAAAATTTCTCTATGTGACATGGCACCAGAGTTAAGTTAGGGTTTTTCAAAATGCTGACACGCCGAGCTCAAAAGGTTCGCCATCACTGCACTATGCTGTGCTTACGTGGGATGTCGTCATTGCGGGGAGCTGGGTGAAGGGTACACGAGAAATCCCCACTGCTTTGCATCTTCTGTGAGTTGTAAACTATTTCAAATTAAAATTTTAATAACAATACGGACTTATTGGCTTAACACAACAACCGTGTGTTGTGTGAATCATGATTCTGCCATTTGGGCCGGGCTGGGCGGGGACAGTGGTGTGCCCGCTGGGATGTGGGCACAGCTGGGGGCTGGCAGGCGTCCGTCTCCCCACAAGGCAGCTGGGCAGCTGTTTCCTCTTTCCTTGGTGGGCCCGGGCCCAAGGGGTGAGAGTGGAAGTGACAAGGCCTCCAAGACCCTGGTTCCGAACTGGCCACCTTCCATTGGTCAAAGCAGTCACGGGCGGCCCTTCAGCGGAGAGGGCCTGGACGGCAGGAGGGCAGACAGCGTGCCACCACTAGCTCAGGAGGCGCCAAGGGTGTCAGAGGGCTGTGGATCTGCCCAGGGCCAGGCCCACCTCCACACGCGGGAGGCTGGGGTGGAGGCTCGTGCGGGGAAGAGAGAGAGTCCACAGATGGACTTGGGGGCCCAGGCGGACTCCCACCCGCGGCTCCTCAGCCCGCCCCTGGGGCCGCCCCACGCAGGGCCACCTCCTAGCCTGGCTCTGCTGCGTGGGGGGTTTGCACACGCTGGTGTGTGCAATCAGAAAGTTCAGCGGCCCTTCCACTGTGCTTAAATTAGTCCCCATGAAATCCAAATCACTTCATTTGCAGAGAAGGGCTTAATTGCAAAGAGAACGCGGCAAAGGGAATTCTGTTGCCTGTTTTCATTGAAGAAAATTACTGTACTTTCCCCTGTCTCCTCAGCAAACAGAAGCCGAGTGGAAATTGGGCTGTAATCCCCAGGGATGCCTCTCTGCCCTTCCTTCTCCGAGCCCGCAGCTCCTCCGGCTCCGGCACTGCTCCCCATGCCATGCTCACACACCCCTGTGAGGTTGAAAGGATCACTTCACAGGGCCTCTGCCATGGCCTGCCCCCCACTTTTGGCAGGAAGAAACCCCCATCCTTCTTGTGAAATCTCCTCCCTGCCTTTCTCCCTCACCTGGGCTGCAGAGGTCACATTTCAGAGGGCTTCCCGGCCAGCACGAGGCCTGGGCGTGTCTGGTTTGTGCCTGCCAGAGGGGAGGGGCCTGCTGTCAGGATGCTGCGACTGGCAGGTCCTCCAGTGTCCCTCGTGGGGACACCCACACCTGGTCCTGGAAGGCCGGTTCCCTCTGCTTCTCTGCCTGCGAGCTCCACCATCTCGGGCAGTCCAGCCGGTTCCCAGGGGGCCAGCGCTGCCCGGGGCAGGGGGACAGGGACCCATGAGGGAGACAGGAAACAGGCTGGTAGCCTGCAGGGGGAAGTACAAGCAAGGAAGTGAAAATGTAGCACATCTTGTTAGATGAAATGTTAGGAGAGAAAGGAGGGCTGGGCCCTGGAGGCTGTGCGGGTCAGGGAGCTGCACCTCCAACAGGCACGTGGTCTGGAGAGGCGGGAGCTGGGGGGAGTGGGCGGAACAGCAAGCGCCGAGGCTCAGAGGCAGGTGGGGGCTCGTGAGTGAGGGCAGCAAGGCGTGACCTAGGCAGAGGGGGGAGACCAGAGACAGGTGAGGGGTCTCTAGGCCTCTTCCTCGGGACCGAGGTGGTTTTATTCTGTTCCAGCAAAGCCACAGCACATCTGAGCATGGCTTCCCCTTCTGTTCTTTGGAGGAAGGAAGAGAGCAGGGCTGAGGACATGGGCTCTGGAGCTGGGCTGTCTGGGTTTAAACCCAGGCTGCCCCACCTCCCTGAGTTCCCTGTGCCTCAGTTTCCCCCTATACAGGGATTAACAACACACCCACACGTGCGGTGGTTGTGAGGCTTCAGGGGCTATGTGTAACTTACTGTGTGTGCCATAATGCTGTCACGTGTGCCTTACTAGCACGTGTGCCTACTGTATGTGCCTCCTGCCCCTCAGGGGACACTTACCTTCTCTGGGCTAATTTTAATAATTTATTTCTTAATAACTTTCCCTGCTGTCGGGATAAAGCAATTCGCCCGAGCTCCAGCCAGAAAAGGCAGAGCGGGTCCTGAGGACACTGGGCCCACCGCACGCTGCCCCTGCAGCCCCGGGCGGCAATGCCCCACCCAGCCCTCTGCCTGTCCCCTGGTGATGGTGGGACCCTCGCCAGACCCTCTGTCTCTAGAGTGTTCTCTGGCACCGGGTGGAGAGGGCTGTTTTGAAGAGCTGGGCCGGCTCGGCACCACCACTCCCTGCCCTTCCCTCTGGGGCGATGACAGGATAATGGATCTGAGTCCACACACCTGCCTCAACAAAGGGCTTTTTTTGAGGCTCAAAGTCAATGGTGTTTTAATTAAGGGAACAGCTGCTGCTGCAGTTCCTGTGATCGGCCAGTGACAAATGGCCGTGTTTACCTTTTCCTGAGCTGACTCCGGAAGGCGGCCTGGAGCTCCTGGGTGGACACCTCCCCCGCCAGCACCTTCTTCATTGGGGCCCACCAGGCCACGAGGCTGCTTGTCACTGAGGAGATGGGTCTGTGGCCCCGTGAGCGCTGGCAAGGTATTGGGTGGAGAAACCAAAGCCCCTCAAGGGCTCCCACCCAAAGATGCCCTAGGACCTGCCCAGGGCGGTCCAGCACCTCCAGGGCCCCTATGCTGCAGGTCTGGGCCGTCTGAGGATGCCCTGGGGCCTTTGGGCCCAGCGCCCGGACCATAAAGGAAGAGCGGCTGGCAGGGCATCTTGTTATTTCGTGTTTTGATCTCTCCTGCTCTCCAGCTTCACAGAAAGGGAGCTAAGGTCTGCGCTAGCTCCCTCCCCAGCTTAAGACAAAAACACAGTGGAGGGAAAGTCTTTCATTGCAAAACAGAAAGGGGAAGATGGGCTCGTTTTCCTCTGGGGCCTTCATCAATTTACCCACCGTTTCCAGTGGATGGGAGGACAGAGGGTGATGCTCAGGCACCAGCCACCGCCCACAGGCGGGACAGCCCAGGCTGCCTTCTCCCATCTCGCATCACGGTGCCAACCCCCACGCCTGCAGCTTCACCCGCACCGGCTGTGTCGCAGGGAAGGGTGGTGCTGGGGGAGGGCGCTAGGCCCTGAGCCCACTCCGTAAACCTCTGCCCTGTGGTGGCCGCCCTGCAGGTGCTCTCCTCCAGGACACCTCTGCCCACAGCATGACCTCCTGCCCCCTCAGGGGACACTTGCCTCCTCTGGGGCACCGCTAGCTGCTGGAGCCCCGCCAGCCTCACACTGCTCTAGCCTGTCCCCCAGGGCTGGTCTGAGCACCAGGGCCTTGAGGGGCGCAGGAAACAAGGCCAAGAGAAGAGGCTCTACTAGGCTTCTGGCCAGTCCGCCTGCAGGGCTGCCACTCTGCTTAAATGTGGAAACAGGCTCTGCGAGGTCCCCGTTGTTGGAGGGCCCGGCTCTGGGAGGCTGAGCCCTGAGGGAGGAAGGCTCAGGCACCCTGCCCAGCCCACGGGCCTCTCCCAGGTGGCCTCTCCGCACGCAGCCAGTTCCTCGCCCACTGTTCCTCGCCCACTGCTTGGCGGGGAAGGGAACCCAGCCCAGGTGAGAAGCTCATCATTCTCAATAAAGCGTTTATCCCTTTCAACCCTGATGGTGATGCTGTTGT
>NW_005871745.1:296043-304613 GCF_000147115.1 Myotis lucifugus | reverse complement strand
CAGAGGACAGCGACCCTCTGCCGGGCTCTCCCCACCCTCCAAGAGAAGCTCGGCTTTCCCACAAGCGAGGCTCTGGAGTTTGCAGAGACCTTTGGATGAGAGTCAGGAGGTGAAAGTCAAGGCAAGTGTGAATTCAGCACCAGCAGGTCGGTGGCCCTCTCGAGCCCCTGAGGGGACAGGCCCCGCGAGCTTTATCGCTCTGAGTCGGAGAAGAAAGAGGGCTTAGTCCATCTCCACACCAGCATGTCCTCTCCAGCCACGCGGTGGGACTCCGTCTGGATCCGCGATTCGTTGGAGGCCAGGAACTCCACAGCGCGGTCCCAGACCCGCTTCATGCGCCTCCTGCAAAGAGAGGGGCCAGGCTCAGCAGGCCCGCTGGGCTCGGCTCCCCAGGGAGGCCAGCAGGTCTGTGGATGACGCCCCTGTACAAAGGGAGCCGGAGCTCCAGGTTCCACAGGGTTCCTGCAGGGGGCATTTCCTGGGCCCCAGACAAATGACTCCACGGTTTCTGCTCCCAAAGCACTCTTTTAAAGCAGCGGTTCTCAACCTGTGGGTCGCGACCCCTTTGGCGGTCGAATGACCCTTTCACAGGGGTCGCCTAAGACCATCCTGCATATCAGATATTTACATTATGATTCACAACAGTAGCAACATTGCAGTTATGAAGTAGCAACGAAAATAATTTTATGGTTGGGGGTCACCATAACATGAGGAACTGTATTTAAAGGGCCAGAAGGTTGAGAACCACTGCTTTGAAGGGAGCTGAAAGGGGCCAGCGGTGTCAGGAGCAGTCCTGTGTGTGCATGGGATGGGGCTACCCGCCCTGGACCTGCTATTGCACAGCCTGGCCAGGCGGCCCCCAACCAGTGCTATCTGCCTCTTAATGCCTCCTGTGGGCTAATTAAAGTGTGGCTGCTGGCTGCTGAGCCCAAACTCCACAGCTAAGCACCCCGCTGTGGAGTTGAGAAGCAGCCGCCCCCAAGTAGAGCCCCTCCCGGCTGGCAGGCCTAGGCCAGCAGTCAGAGGTCCTGCATCCCCTCTGAGCGCCCCTCCCAACCAGACCAGACTCCAGGGCCGCCGGGGAGGCTGCTTCATGAGCCCCTGCTTTTGTCAGCTCAGACCACCTGCCCACGGACCGCGCTGCATGTGCGGAGGGAGCGTGTGTCCGAGTGAGAGCAGAAGGGCTCACCCTGGGGAGGCCAGAGGGGGCAGCTCCTGCCACCGACCAAACCCCACGTCTGGTTAGCAGCCCCCGTGTGACTGGTTTGGCCAAGGCCACACACGCCTAGGGACTGAGCTGGCCATGCTGGGCCCGAGGGGAGGCAGCCGGCATGGTGTGGGGTCTGGGGTCGTACTCCCTGAGCTGCCCATTAACAGGTAATGAGCAGGTGGCCAGCAGCCTCTCCCCCAGCCCCTGCGCTCCCGCATGTCCCTGTCTTTCAGGAGCAGGCCCTCATTCGACTACTGGCTGTGCCCAGGCTGGGCCGGCAGGAGCTTGGCCGCACGGACTTAGCGGCTCGGAGAGAAATCAAGACCCTGAGCCTCCGGTCCCTCGGACCCTGGGGTGGCGCCTGGGGCCTCTGCTGACCGCAGTGGCTGGGGCGCAGTGGCTGGGCCGGGACTGCAATGCCACTTCCCACGCTCGTTTCAGTGAAGTGTGTTTGCAGTTAAAGCCGAAGCAGTGCAGCTGCCCTCAGATGCGATGTGCGCCCAAGTGCGCCAGCGACCTCGTGGACTAGGAGGCCGCCTCCCGACACCCGCTCCTTCTCCTGGGACTCGTCACCACACACAGTACACATTCTCCTTATGCACCTTCCCCACGTCCTCCTCAGAACCGACACCCAGAAGGCCCCCTCCCTGCGCCTCGCCCCTCGCCGCGACCCAGACAGTGTGGCAGGCAGCCGGCGCCAACCAACGCTTGTTGAGTGAATGCACGCCAGCCTCCGCCACAGGCCCTGCCAGCAGTCATGTTCTCCGTTTTATGTGGAAGGTGGCCCTGGTGTCAAGTGTGACAAGCCTGCCGTCCCTCCCATGCAGCCCGTGCCCTGAAACTTTGCTTTCAACTGCACACAAGCACATGTGCTCACGGGTGGGAGCCGGACCATCCTGTTTTAGGTAATGAGTGTGTCTGACTGTGGGTCATACTCAGACGTGTGGAAAACAGTCTCCTCTTGGCCAGTGAGGCCTCAGGGACAGTAAGTCACCAGTTCTGGGCAGCGGGGCCTCAGGGAGTGGCCAGTGAGGCCTCAGGGACAGTAAGTCACCAGTTCTGGGCAGCGGGGCCTCGGGGAGTGGCCACTGGCGGCTTCAGGGAAGGTTTTCCCTTGCTCGTGAGATCAGGAAGCCCCTCCCCTGCTGGCTGGGACGAGGCAGACGCTGCTGCTGGCCAGCATCCTGTGACCGTGAGGAACTCCAGCCGACAGCATTCTCTGGAGGGCAAGACCAGAGAATCCAACTTCCCTCCCTGAGCCCCTGGAGCAGGGGCGGTCCTAGCACAGGAGAGGGACGTGCTCCTACACTGTCCGAGTGTTCTCCCACAAATGCCGAGCGCTGGAGGAGCGGGCGCTGGAGCGGGGGCGTGGACGGTGCCCGCACCCGGGATCCTGGCCGGTGACAAGAGGCACTGGGTGGGGCAGACCCTGGACTCACCGGCTCTGCGGAGGGATGAGCGTGTCGCGCACGTGCAGGATGCCCACGTACGGGTAGCGCTCCATGTCCTGCTCCCAGTCCACGTAGTGGTCCTGGACCACATCTGCAGGACAGAGGGCACAGGTTAGGGCCAGGACTCCTGGCGGAGGCCGGCAGCCTTCCCCTGGGCCACACACCTATAATCTTCTTCACCATCTCATACATGGCCTGCTCCTCCTCTTCTAACTTGCGCCACCGATATTTCAGGAAGATCAGGAGTCCCCACAAAAAGGCCAAGCCTGCGCAGGAACAGAGCACCATTAAAGGCTCACATCACTCCAACCGCTCAGACCTCCCTGGGTCTCACCATGGGCCGGGCGCTGCGTGGAGGCTGTGGGTGATCAAATGTGTTCTGAGTACCTACTATGTGGCGGGCCCAGGGCTAGCATGCGGGAAACAAAGGATGCAGGAATGCAAAGGGAGGACAGGCTAGTCAGTGAGCCTCTCCCTCCCTGCCAGCTGTCACTCAGGCCCCTCCCCCGTCCAGAACTCGGCTCCTCCCAACCTCCTAGCCTTAGTCCAGGGCTTTTATCTCCTCCCTGGTGAACCAGAACCCGGGCTTGCTCTCTCTGTCTCTCTCTCTCTCTCTCTCTCCCACACACACACACACACACACACACACACACACACACACACGCTGTGCACGCCCAGGTGCCTGGGATTTATAACGCGGCTCTCTGGGCAGAGCCAATGGCTCTGCGACTCGGCCTCTGCTCAGAGGCAGCCCTGCTGTCAGGGACAGCCTGAGCTCTGCTTGAGGCTCACAGGCTGGGGCCTTGCTGCTTCCCAGGAGAGGTTTACATTGCTCAGGGAGTAAAACTGGGCCAAGCTCCTGCTGTGCCCTCCTGGCAGCGGCCTGCACCCTGGGGTCCTGGAAGGGACAACGCCCACCTCCGGCCAGGGCAGCCTCCCTCTCAGGAACAGGGACACTTTCTGGTTAGCCTCATGCTCTGGCTCCGATCCCCAGGGGAAGATGACCGGGCAGAGGCTGACTTGCTCACGCCCTCCGTCTTATTAGACAGACCTCAGGCCCACGAGAGACTCAGACACTCAGGGCAGCTTCCCGTCACTCGTCACTCCCCGCCAGGGCTGTCGGAGATGGGCTGGGGCGGCGCTGTGTGCGGGCACTTACACCAGAAGAAGATGAGCACGTGGGTGACGGCGGTGAGCAGGGCCCGGCTCAGGCGGCAGCCCACACCCATGCGGGGGCGGGCGGATTCCAAGCAGACCACCTTGTCCACGGTTGTCACCAATTCAGATGGGTCTTCCCCTTTCAAACTGAAACAGGACACGGGTTGTAAACGCGTCCAAGAGCTCTGAGGAGCTGCAGTCTATGCCCCACTTTAACCAGGAGGAGGAGGAAGAGGGGCTGCGAGGCCTCTCCTTGCTGTGAGACAGACATATCCTGGCTGCACTCTTCCCGGAAATCCCCCGCGCTGGCTACTTAGGAGGAATAAAGCTGTCAAGAGGCAGCAGGCTCGAACCCCAGCCACTAAAGTGGCTCCCCCTATTGGGCCTTTGACAGCCCCGTTGGCGTGCGGAGGATTAACTATAAACTGGATCCCCTCCCAGCAGAGAGCAGTGGAAATGTTTACTGAGTCGCCGTCTTGCCCTGCAAGGTAGAAACGGAAAGACGTGTGTCTGGGAGAGCGTGCCTTTCCTCGGGGTCGAGGAGGCACAGAAGCTGCTTAAGGAAGAGATCAGGAGGTGCCCGCAGGCCAGGCCCCAGCGCAGCGCCTCCGCCCTGGTTCCTGCAAGAAGGTGCCAGGACCCCCGGGACACCGACAGCCACACCTCTAGGTGGCAAGCCATGTGCTGGACTCGCACCTGAGTGGCTGGTACCTGAAGTGTCCCGGTTTCTTGTGACCCACTTTTCACCCTGGTCCTCTGAGCCAGCTCAGCCACCTCCCCCATATGAAGAGGCCAGTGCCACGGCTCGGTGCCTCCAGTCCCCGCCTTTTCTAACAGGGATCGCCAGCCGCTCAGGGAGGCTTTGTTTTGTAAGCCAGCGCATTTCAGTGGGGCCTGCATCCAGCTCGCAGGCTCAGGCTGAGCTGCCCGGCTCCCCTGGGTGCACAGCTGAGGGAATTCGTAATTTGGTGGATCAGAGAGGAAGAGAACAAAACCCGAGTGTGTTTTAGCATCAGGAGCTGTAACCTCAACAGAGCCCCTGACGAACCCTGAGAAACGGGAGCGGGGTGATGAGGTGAATGCTTCTCTGGCAGGGAGACTCCAGGTGTCCAGCCGTCAGCCCCACCCCCGCCCGTCCCCTGGGGCCTTTCAGGAAGGCGAAAGGCTCGCTGTCTGCTAACGGTGCTCACCAGAGAGCAATGAGGCGCAACTACCCAGTCAGAATAAAATCCAGCATTTCCTTGTGCAACTGCCATACTGAGTGAAACCAACACAGAATCATTTCATCTGCAAATGAAAACTAGCCCCGAGGAAAGGCGCGTAGAGAGCTGCCTTCGCCAGAAAACCGCGCAGAGCCGGACGGCAAGGCGCAGACCTGGCACCTGCTCTGTGTCTGCCCTGGAACTGCTCCTTGCCCTCATTCCTGCCGCTCTTCCTTCTCCACCAGCTTTCAGCCCAGCCCACACCACAGGCAGACCCACCCTCCACCTTCAGGGGCACCTGCGGGAAGCTAGGAAGTCGGCTGATGGGCGCCCCACCACACTCACCAGATGCCCACGTCCTTGTTGCTGCTTAGTATCCAGGTCAGTGCGGCTTCAAACTTGGCAGTGGAGCTGCCGGTCACATTCTGTGGGAGGGGCGGGAGATTAGCTCTGGTCTGGGCAGAGCAGCTAGGCAGCATCACTCTGCTGCTGGGTTACAGAAGTCCTCTCCTGGGTCCTCTGCATGTCTCACAGCCCTGCTCTGCTCAACGCGCAGCAAACTGGCAGGAGGGAAGTCTGAGGCTGGTGAGAGCCGAGGCAGGGGCTATAACGGGAGGAGGCGATACGGAAGCACACGCGGGAAAGCAATGCAGGGCTGAGGCAGCCGAAAGGACTGAAGCCAGCCAGGTGGCAGCTCCTCTTGGGTAAAATGAAAAAGTGTGGGGGTGAGGGGCCCAGCAATGTGGCCTGGGGCAAGCTCCTGCCCCTCCCTGGGCCTCAGTGTCTTCCCCTGTGAAGTGAAAACTGGACTAGGTGACCATGTCCCTGCCAGTTCCATATATTCCCAATTCTACCATCCTGAGGCCATGCGGAAAGTCAAACGGACCCCAGACAATCCACACAGCACACAAGGGGGGAGGAGGGCAGGCGACACATGCATCCTTAAAGCTGCTGAGAAGGGAGAAAAGAAACGAACAGAGGGAGGAGCAAGTGACAGGTCAGTTTAGAAGGGGCAGCTGCTGTGGCCTGCACGCTGGGCAGCAGGGAGCCATGCACACACAGCAGGCCTGCTCCGGCTCAGTCACCCCCCAGTGTTGCCTTAACTTAAGGTAGCCTAGCACTCAACTAAGGCAAAAAAAAAAAAAGGGAGGGAGGGCAAGAAAGAAAACAAAAACAAAACCACACACACAAAAAAACCAAACCAAAACAAACACCAAACAAAATAAAAAGGGGAAGAGAAGTAAACGCAGGGTCTGAAAATCAACCCAAAAGCACCAGGCCCTCCTGGCGGTAGGCGCCACCCTACTTACTGCTATGTATTCCTGGGCTTCCGCTACAGGGATGCACTTGCTTTTTAGCTTCTCTGGATTCCCACATTCAAAGTTCCCTAGGAGGAAAAACATTCAAACACAAGGAAGATGAAAAGATGACTCTGAAACAGACGACAAAATGCAGCAAGAACCAAGCCCTCCGCTCGGAGAGGGAGCATGCGGCCTGGCGCTCCGGCTTCTGGGGCATCCTCACTCTGCAGCACGATCAAAAGCCACTTAGCTTGGGTCGATTCCAGATCATTAAAACCTGATCTGCAAAGCAGTGCGGTGATTTGCATTAAATGACTAAAAAGCTGCCCAATACCAGGTCTGTTTGCAATTGATCCCTAAGAGGATCAGACAGATAGCTTTGGAAGGTAACGGATGGCGCTGTGAACACACACAGCCTGGGAGGGAGAAAGGCAGGGATTCTGACAGATACAGGCCGGTGACCTGGACTGCCAGGCCCACTGTGTGAGGGGTCGTGGGACGATGCCCAGCATGCCCCGTGGAGGAAGGGGGCGTCTGCGGCTGGACAGCGGGGCCTCAGTAGGGCTCCAAAGCTCCCTTCTAAGTAGCCTGGGTGGCCAGCTCCCGCCTTGGACGGAGCTGGGACCCTCCCCTGAGTCCTGCCAGCCTTTTGGGTCCCATCCAAAGGCCACCTCCTCTGAAAAGCCCCCAGCCTGCGGGGGCCTCTTGTTCGGCCAGATTGCTCCGAACTCGGAGGCCTGCCACACCTCTTGGCTTTCAATGCCGCTGTGGTTCACCTGCTGTGAGCTGCTTCACCACTAGAGCCCTCCAACAGGGACAACGCAGGGCTGGGCATGTAAAGATCCTTCACTCTCCACATAGTGCAATTGTCCTTCACCTGGCACAGCTGGGCTTCAGATGGCCAGCGTGTGTGTGTGCGTGTGTGTGTGTGTGTGTGTGTGTGTGCGCGCGCTGGGGAAGGAGTGGCTGAAGGTAATATTAAAAATCTTAAAAATAAACTGAAGCCTGTCCTTCCTACTTCAAAGTTGATCTTGACCCTCTGGGTCGTCTGGGACCAAGCTGGCTTCTCCCATCCTCCTGCCCCCACTCAGGCCACCCTCCCTGCCCAGGCCTGACTGGACCATCGCCAGGCCCCGACTGGTTTCCTCCGCCTCCCTTCTCATTCACATGTTTTAAAGCTTTAAAATAAGTCTGCTCAGATGCCACAACTCCACTTAAGCTGCTGCCACTTTTGCCTTCTGGGCACCTGCTCTCGGCATGTCACTTCCCTATGCAAAAGCCTACTGGGCCTCACTGCCCACAACATTAAGCCCCGGTGGCCTGGCATCTGTGGGACACAACTGACCTTTCCAAACTCCATTCCCTGTTTCTCCTTCCCTCATGAAGCCGTTTCCATCCTGACCCTGTAATCTCCTGCCCTGTTGGCCCCACCTCCCCCCACACATACAAAACCCATCCTATTGGACTTCAGGGCCTCCCATGACCCGTTCCTGACTGTTCCAGCTAAAAGGCATCGTGCCTCTCGGGACCTCTGGCCCTCAGCTCTCCTCCAATGGCATCCTGTATCACCCAGTGGTCAGGGAGGTAGGTGGCCTGCGGCAGGACCCTGAACCCATCTTGCATCCTACAGTGCCTTGGCCAGAGCGGACTCCAACAGGGGGGAAGGGAGGATGGCCCAGCAGAGAGCACACACTCCCCAGCAGCTGCCTCCGTGAGATGCACGCCCACAGGGCTGCCCCTGCAAGGCTTGTCAGAGGACAACGGGAGCCAGGCCCCCTGATGGCATAATGAGGACCACATGTGGAGGTGGGAGGGGGAGAAATGGCTACTAGGATTCACCGTTTAAGAGCAGAGCATCTCAACTTTATCCCCTGGGGTCTTATTAAAACACAGGCTTTGATTCAGTAGGTTTGGGATGGGACCCGAGATTCTGCATTTGCAATAAGCTCCCAGCTGCTGCTGCTGCTGCTGCTGCTTGGACCACAATCGAGTCACAAACGTTTAGAACTCCCTCGTGGGCCAGAATGTATATCCCAAGCACCTGGGCCACAGGGAAATGCCCATAGGACCGCTCCTCCCAGGAGCGCAGATGCTCCCTGACCACCCCCAGTCTGCCAACAGTACAAGGAAGGAGGTGGCCGAGCTGAGGCCAAGGCGTGACCCTGAGGATGAGCGACAAGAACACCGAACCAGTCTCCATAAGATGGCGAAAGGTCGTCCAGAGAGAGAAGATGCCGCGAAAAGACAC
>NW_005871745.1:292389-295726 GCF_000147115.1 Myotis lucifugus | reverse complement strand
ATTTGCCTCCACCCCACCCCCCGTAGCCCCAGACCTTCACCACCCTATTGTCTGTGTGCAGGGATCATTTATATATGCTTACGACCACTGGCCTATGCCATCAGCAAGTGATTCTGAGCCTCCCTAGACGCCAGGTGTGGGAAGGTCACAATGCAGGCGACATCTCTAGCCTTGAGGACTGTTTACCAAATAAAACAGCAGGGGAGCCTGGATGGATGAGTGTTCAGGGTCTTTCCCAGGGTGCGGAGAGGGGCTCTTCTGAAGGACAGCACTTGGCTTTCATGTTATAAAGAGCAGAGAGCCCTGGCCGATGTGGCTCAGCTGGCTGAGCGCTGTCCCGTGCACTGAGAGTCCCCCAGTTTGAGTCCCAGTCAGTCCACATGCCTGGTTTGTGGCCTCGATCCCTAGTAGGGGGTGTACAGGTAGCAGCTGATCCATGTTTCTTTCTCGTCAATATTTCTATCTCTCTCCCTCTCCCTTCCTTAATCTCTAAATTCATTTATCTCCCCCCCTTTCCGCACCACATTTAAAAATAGAAAAGAGAGACCCAAAATCACTCAGTAACAGGGAGATGGAGGCCCCGAGACTACCTGAGACTAAAAGGGACTTGTCCAAGGTCCTGAGCCAGCTAGGGCGACCGGGACCAGATGTGACACCAGGGCCTTGGCAGCTGGACCGGCCTGAGTGTGCTCAGCCCACCATGGACCCGTCACCTGCACGGGCCTCTCCGCCTACCCCGGCCAACCACCCGGTGCAGGGAGGCCTCCAGGTGCAAGCACCCAGACTCTGAGACCCAGGGCCTGTCCCCTCACCCGCCAGTGAAACAGGGAGCCCCGAAGCCTGAGGTGGGGCTTATCCAGAGAAAGGCCTGTGCATGTTCCAGGAGCCCTGAGACCCTCGAAGGGAGGTGAGAACCAAATGGTTTTGCCCAAATGCGAGGCTTAAACAAATGTCAGAGGGGAAGCAGGGACTGGTTTCTGAGTGTCTTCTGGGCCGAGACCACAGGACGCCTCAGCCGCCCCGCCATGGGCCCGCGAGCGGCTCGTGAGGATCCGGGGCCTGGAGCCCTACTCACCGGCTTGGATGGCCAGGAAGTTGTAGAGTTCGTGCAGCAGCTCCAGCAAGGCCGCCTTCTGCTTGGCCTGACAGAACTGAGAGGACAGGACAAGCGGTCAGCAGGGCGGTGGGCAAGGAGGCAGCCGTGCTGTCAAGTACTGAGCAGTAAGCAACACCTCATACTTTTAAAAACTAAAAACCAATTCTGCAAATGGTGGTCCCAGGGACAGGGCCGATACATGTGGGGCTGAGTGAGTGCAGGGCAGAGTGAAGGCACAGTCACTAAGGGCTGCCATCCTGGAGGCCCCCGCCCTTCCCCGGTGCCGATGGAGTAATGGCCACTAGTGGGGCCGAGGAGCAGAGGCAAGGCGGCTGTGGGAAATGAGCCCTGTAGTCCCGGAAAGCTACCCACGCTGCGTCCTCTCCCCCTGGGGCCACTCCCACCCGTGGTGGAGACTCAAGTGTCTACAATCTGCCCATCGATTGTCTGTCTTGTGGAGTATCTGCTGCAAAAAGTAAAATCCCTAGAAGCCTTTGAAATCATAGGGGAGAAAAGCCACCTGCATGAGAAAATGGGAGCAGGAACACACGCAGACCTAGCTCTCCAGCCCCTGTAACAGTTGAGGCCATCTTGCTAGACTCACGGTTGCTCTCCTCGATGGACCGAGAGCCAGGTGCTGTGCGGGGTGGTTATATGTGAGTGCGCACTGAATTGTCACCACACTCCTTACTGTACCCCAATTTCTCAGATGGGGAGCCTGAGGCTCAGAGACCTTAGGTAAGCCACCAAGGTCCCACAGCTCAAGAGAGGTGGGGTCAGGCCAGCAGTCACCACGCCCCACACTTCAGGCCGCCTCTGGTGTCGCTGGGCAAAGCCCTGGACTTTGAGCCGAGAGCCTGGGGCCTGGCCCCGCACCTACAGAAGGAACTGACGTGGCCTTCCTCCCAGGCTCATCAGCTGCCTCACCCGAATGGGAGGGACCTGGTGTCCAACACTCTCAGAGGCAACATGTGTCCCCTCACGCTGCCTAAAGACCCAAGAGCCTCTGCAGTACACGCGACCACAATGGTCAGAAACAACTCATGTGGCTTCTAGTGAGTTAGGTACCCAAACTACTTTAAAGAGCGTTTTAGGTGTGGGAAATGGTGAGATAAGGGTTAAAGCTAACTAAATATACGCCAAGAATCCAAGTCTATAAACGCACGTAAGAGATAAGACGGGAAGGAAAGATCCCCAAACGTTAACAGTAATTATCTCTAGGTGGCAGAGTCATGGTGACTTTCCTTTTCAAACGTTCTACACTAACATCTTTTACTGTCACTCCAGGAAACAGGCAGTAACAAGGACCACTGCTGCATGTCCCCAACATCCAGGCGAGCAGGCTGATGCCACTGAAAGGAAACAGGACACAAGGTCCCAGCCAGCAGGACAGCGGATATGACAACACGCCTGCTCTCAGCCTGGGCCCATGTTTTCAGTAGCAAAAAGGCAGAAAGAAAATACAGTGTCAAGTCTGCTGAGAAGGGAAAGAAACACAAATGCCCTGCTGGGTCCTGGGTGAGCCGGAGCCACACAAAGAATGAGACTTTCAGCAAGAGCCTCAGCAAAGCCGACGTGCCTCCCAACCTGCCTGTTCCCAGGCAGGCCAAGGGCACCCCATGAACTCTCAGCTCCACGGAGCCCAGGCTGGGGGCCCAGATGCTGGCCTTCCAGGCGCCAATGTTCCCGGCACAGTTGGCTGGCTGGGCACACCTTTAGCAAGGCCCTGGGTTGCACCTGTCTGCTCAGAGGAGGGCCAGGGAACGAAGGGAACGAATCTGTCCCTCAGCCGTAGGCCTGATCCATTTAGAGACGTGAAGGGTCAAGAAACAGAAGGCAGGGAGATGTTTCTAATTGAAAGACAACAAATGAGCATCACCAGAGAAGTCTCACAGAAAGCGCCTGTTTTCCTATTTCGGTTTTCAGTGTTCAAAATTCTAGTCCCTCCTCTAGCTGCCGCCTACATTTCTGGGCTCCTTTCTCTAGTCATCAGTCGTGGTTTTTATGATGGAAGATGAAAAAACTTACTATGAATATGTTTCTACAAAACAACTGGGAAGCAAAGATATTTGGTGGATGAATGCAATAAATGAATGTAAAAAAACCCCCAAAACTTCAAATATGACACAGCAGAAGCCAAGAGAAACCAGGATGCCCTTCAGAACGTGGGTAAGCGTCAGCGCAGGGGCATGGGCGGGGGCAGATGTGAGCGGAGTGGGAGCCCTGCTGCAGCTTAGTTAG
>NW_005871745.1:288584-290027 GCF_000147115.1 Myotis lucifugus | reverse complement strand
AAGGTCGGAGGGGCCGCCATAATGAGGAGGTCATCTCACATATGGCCGCCTTGATGGGCCGCCATGATGGGGAGGTCGTTGGGCGCCATGTCGAGGAGGGACCAGCGGGGTCGCCATGATGAGGAGGTCGTCTGCACACAGGGGAGGTCCTAGGGCAGTGGTGGGCAAACTCATTAGTCAACAGAGCCAAATATCAACAGTACAAAGATTGAAATTTCTTTTGAGAGCCAAATTTTTTAAACTATATAGGTAGGTACATTGTTATTAACTTGATAATTTTGTTTTGAGTACTTAGTATTAACAACCTGAGTTCAATACACTAATATATTTATGGAATGCCTGTTATGTGTCTAAGGCTGGAGATAACATGACATCCTTCTGGAACTTACATTGTAGTGAGAAAGATCAACTTTAAATAAATAAATAGTCACATCAAATAATTGCAGTTGTCATGAGTGCTAAGGAAGGAGATAAACAGTAAGCGAGAGAAGTTATTTAGCAAGGTTAGGCATTTAAACCCCCCTAAGCAGATAAGTTTCATTTTATAATAATAAAGCCACCAACACAAAAGAATTACAATTCTTAAATTGCTGACAAAAATACCTGTAGGATTTGCAGCTGGTTGGAAAAATACAGGTAACTTTATGCTTCGAGTAGGTACTTTTGTCACCCGCGCACGAGTTGCAGATGCGACCAGCACTAACCACTGCACAGACTGCGGACTGACTGGCTCACTCAACTCGGGCATGAATCTCGCGCCTCCCCCGCGCTGCGTATCCCGTTGCCCGACCGACACCCCCCACTTCTTCTAACGCCACTTCTTCAAAATAGACTCGCCCAGGCTGAAAACCGACTTCTGCGCATGGGCCACGAAGTTTCAATCGCACTGTACTGCGCGCCCACACGTGGTATTTTGTGGAAGAGCCACACTCAAGGGGCCAAAGAGCCGCATGTGGCTCGAGAGCCGTGGTTTGCCGACCACGGCCCTAAGGGTTTGTTTTTCTTCCCTTTTCCCCTCCTTGCTTAGTTCCAAGGTGTTTATGTCTGAATCTTCCACCCCTTGCACAGCCCCTCACATGCTGGGCACTAAGAGAGCCATGTTGGTTTTTATTGATTTTAGAGAGGAAAGGAGAGAGAGAAACATTGGCTGCTTCTTGTGTGTGCCCTGACCCAGAATGGAACCCACGACCCCGGGGTATAGTGACCCTGGCGGGGCCTCAGCCGTGCTGCCCGAGCGGGCGGGCTGCTGGGCGAGAGGCAAGCCTGCCCGGCCGGCCCTTCTCTCCTGCTTGAGGCCGGACTCGCTCTCTTCGCTCAGGGAAGGGCCTGGCTGGGGCCTGAGTGGACCCCGAGGCGAGGAGGCCGGCTGCCCCGGGGCGAGGCCTCAGGCTGCTTTCCTGCCTGCAGGCACCCACGGAGGGTGAGTGGCAGTGGGGCCCGGGG
>NW_005871745.1:284292-286603 GCF_000147115.1 Myotis lucifugus | reverse complement strand
ATGGGCTCTCTGATCTGCCTTCCTGTCTTCATGAGCCTCCTCAGCTGGGCTGGTCCAGCATGAGCAGCCATATTTTATTTTATTTTATTTTTTAAATATATTTTTATTGAGGAAGGGAGGAAGGGAGAGAGAAATAGAATCATCAATGATGAGAGAGAATCATTGATTGGCTGCCTCCTGCACGCCCCACACGGGATCGAGCCTGCAACCTGGGTATGTGCCCTGACTGGGAATCGAACCGTGGTCTCCTGGCTCATAGGTCAACGCTCAACCCCCAAGCCACCGCGCTGGGCTGGGCAGCCATATTTTACAGGAAAGGGTGATATTGCAAAGTAACAGCTGTCCCTGTGCTCTCCTCTCTCATCACTTTGCTGTGATTTTTTTAAGGTGAGCAGCTCGGGCTGCGATCCATCTTCCTATTAAAGATAGAAAAGACAGAAGAGGACAAACAAGCCCCAGTGTCTAAATCTGCTAGTACCCACAGCCACACAGCCAGCGGTGGCAGGGGCTGTGGGGGGGGGGGGTCGCTCTGTGTTCCCAGGGGCTGCCCGCCCCCGCCCGCTGACCTCCTGCCTCGGCAGAGCCTGTGAGAATAGCAGCCATAAATCTTAGTGGGTTCCGCCCTCCTTCTCCTCCCCCTCCTCTTCCTCCTCCTCCTCCTCCTCCCCAGCCCTGTGCGCATTTATCAGGTCCTTAAAGACGCTGGGGACCAGGGCCTTGTCCTTGATCGACCTTGTCGCTGGCCTCACATGTCCCTCAGCTATTCTGGGCTTCCTTCAAACCCAGCGCGGAGGCGTCATGGGCGGCGCGGGGACAGTGTGGCTGAGCAGGAGGGACTGGAAGGGCCCGCGCTGCCCTACATCTTGTCGCCTCTGCGTGTGGGAGTGAAGGGCCCTTTCTGTCTCTAGGTCAGTGACGGGCAGAGTCAGAGCAACCCCAGAATGGGTTTAACGGGCAGTTTGTCACCTGCTTTCCAGGTGACAAGGGAACAAAGCTCTCACTCTCCGGCCCCTCGCACTTTGCTGCCTGTGGGGCGGCGTTCCTGACCTGGCGTGGGTACATCCGGGGTCAGGAATGGAGGCTGTGGGAGAGAAATGTAACGCTTTCCAAACCGTTTCTCTTGGACTTTGTCCATGATTAGATTCTGCTAAATGACAGAGTACAGACACCAGGCAGTTCCTCTGCTTTTAACTGTCCAAGTTCATGGCAAGTCCACGTGGCTCAGGACTATAAAGTCACACGGTGTGGTTGCAGCGACGTGCCTCCTCGCCTGCACCTGTGCAGCCGGGTCAGGGTCCCTTCAATCACCCGGGGTCCTGCCGTGTGCACCGTCCACTCCACTGGCAGACGGGCCATCTGTCGCTCTCCGGAATTGGAGAGAGCCTGCCGATTGTGCGGGGTGGCCCTCAGCGAGCGAGAGGGAGGGCGGCGGCCACGCTCCTCGGGCCTCCCCACCTGACCCGGTGCCGCCAGGGCCCAGGCACCCGGAGCTTTCACCAGGGGTGGGCCCCTTCTCTTTTCAAGACACCGGGGGGCATTTCCTCTGGGCTCAGCTCACAGAAGCCTCCCCAACCTTCCCCAATTTTAATCTCCCGGCTCTGCAGGCCCTGAAGCCCATGCTCTGCTGTCCTAGAAACAGGAGGAGCTGGGAGGAAGGGTTATTGCAGATGGTGAGAAAGCAAACCGTGCGGGAGGAGGAAAAGGGGGGAAGAAAGGAGCCGGCACCTCTATACAGCCCTGGGCACAGCGCGTACAGAGGCCAGGGTGACAGCTCCTACCCAGCACCTTTAGGGGCCACGGGAGAGGGTCGTGGGGACAGGGTCATGAGCGGCTGCTCCTGGGCTTTGTGCAGGGCTGTTCCGCAGAGCAGGCGGCCCCCTCGCCCTCGCGCTCCCAGGCCTGCGCCTGCTGACCCCGTTCCCATGTTCCCATTACAAATGGATGCAGACTCCCTGGGTGAACTCTCTTGGGGCCTCAGCTTTCTCCCGGCACCTTTTCCAAGGCTGCTCTCCACCCCAGGATCCTAAAGAAGATTCCAGCCCCAGCCCCAGAGATGGGCACCCCTGGTGGTGAGGGGGGCGTGGCCCACTGCAGGGCAGGCCTGAGCAGCCAGGAGGAACACGTGAAATCCGTTTTCCCTGTGGGGAGACAGTGAGCAGCCGGGAGGAACCACGTGAAACCTGTTTCCCTGTGGGGAGACAGTGAGCACTTTGTTTCCTGCTTCTTGGCATGAGTTACAGATGCTGCCCGGCTGTCACGGCCCTTGGAGGGCAGGGGATCTTGGGACTCAGCTCCCTCCCAGTGCAGCTTT